>NW_019723306.1:138238-226421 GCF_002891405.2 Cryptotermes secundus
GACTGGCGTAATAAGATACGACGTAGCGATCGGGAATCCTGAACAGTTTTAATATTTTTACGATTGACATTTGTCAATATATATGATGGACATATATTTTAGTTATTTTAAAGTGAAGACAAGGCATACAATGTACTAGTTTGACGTGAATTGAGTAGCACCTGAAGATGGCATTTTTATGCCGAAACATGTAGTGAGAGTGAGAGAAGAAGATAGATAAGTGTACGCACTGCAAGACGGATTAAACAAATCATGAACAATCAAAACATATTACAGTCTTTTCAACAACATTAATATTTTAATAAATAAATTATTTTAGGCCAAAATTATGATAGTAAAGACAATACCTACTTTTATTTTAATAGGTCAATGTTCACTCTTCATGACCATAGCAACAGAAGAGGGACATTAAGAAGAAGAAAGAAAAGGTCACCTATTACAGATCACTATACACAGAAAGATAACCATTTTAATTTATAATGTTCCAAAATATTTCTGCATTTTGGGGAAGACCTCATGCTGAAGTTGGTAGGTTTGCCTATAGAATATGATGTGCTATTTTAACAAGTTGGGAGAGCTGAAACATGGAAGCATCACCTGCATGCTTGAGCTTTGGCACTCAGCCAGCCTGTCTTAACATCTTGACACAAATATTTCTCATACTTAACCAGACTCAATAGAGAAGAATGCGTTTCTCAACCTGCTTGCGACAGATGGGACACTCTGACATGCGGTCCCCACACATCTGGCATGTACCATGTCCACAGAGGAAGATCATGTTCTTCAGACGGTCCAAACAAACAGGACACATGGTCTGCTCCTTGATGTCCTGCAACTGTTGCTGTAACTTCTGTATGTCAGAGTTGGATGTGTCTCGGCTTCCGTTGTTCATCAGGCACACAGGTTCTACAGGAACACCACCTGTCAAAGAGCCAAGGAAACATTACCTTCAAACTTTTGGATGTAATGTACATCTTTGTTTGTCAAAGGAAAAGAACTGTTTCCGTTCATTTCATTTAAATTAAAAGACATTATGAACATAATTCTCGACACATTTTATTGTTAACTAAAACATGGTGAATTTTATATCTATTGTATGCGTAAAAGAGTTCACATTTAAATGCACCAAATAAAAATATTTTTTTTGTCTACAATGATTTCAGTGTTGATTGAGACCCAGTGTACACAATTGTGTACCAAGTATATTTTGAAAACGGGTACATATATTTTTATAAATCTTGCTTCTAAAATCATTAAAAAATCACCTAAGAGCATTAGAGCATAAAAAAAAATTTTCCTTCCTCCAGAAAAAATTCAGGTCTGAAGGGGTTAATTCCTGGTACTCATCTCTGTTAGAGACTGAGTAAACCCTAGGGCCTAGTGTGGCTGGAAGGATTAGGTCAACTGAAAAAAAATCCAATGACCTCATTAGGACTTGAACCCACGACCTTCTAGCTTGTAGCACAGCCCCTCAGCCAACTACGCTACCATGTGTCCCCTACTGGCATCAATACTTCAGAGTATAATGGCAGAACACCTTTGACCTCCAGTTCTCAGGGATTCTTTCCAAATGTTCTAGTAATTTATTTTCATACTTACTTATTATTACATGGGGGACAAAGTTACTCTGGTCCGTGACATTCTTTAAGTCATACATGTCCCCTGGGTAGTGCAAAATGAGCAACAAACCTGGCAAAGCTTCCAAAAAGAAAAAGTGCTCTCTACTGGGAAGCAAGAAGCAAAATGGGTTAAATGGTCTCAAATGCAGCCATTGGAAACCAACCAACCAACTTATTATTACATTTGTACATCGTTCTCAGTTCTTCTCTACTATCTTCACTATGTTCTTCTGACTGAGGAGGTTTGAGAACAGGAGGTTGGAGAAAACTGCATAATGAGGAGCTTCATAACTTGTACTCTTCTCCAAGTATAATTAGAATGCTCAAGTCAAGGAGGATGAGGTGGGTGGGGCATGTAGCACGAATGGGGGAGACAAGGAATGCGTATAGGATATTGGTGGGAAAGTCATAAGGAAAGATACCACCGGGAACAGCAAGGCGTAGGTGGTTGGACAAAATTGAAATGGATCTTAGAGAGATAGGATGGTATGGCATGGATTGGATTGATCTGGCTTTGGATAGGGACCAGTGGAGGGCTCTTGTGAACACAGTACTGAACCTTCAGGTTCCATAAAATGCTGGGAAATTCTTGAGTAGCTGCAGAATTGGCGGTTCTTCAAGAAGGGCCCAGCTCCATGAGTAAGTGAGTTCACTATTGTTCTTGCCATTCTATGTACATTCTGCAACTGCTCTGAGGAGATGCATTTCTGTCATCTCTACCCTTCTCATTCTCTCTTTTATTAACGTCTGACATTCAAACCCATATAAAAGCAAGAATATACGTGTTACTCTGTACAATCCTCTTAAGATCCATCCTGATTTCTCTCTGTAATTTCGGAGAGCATAATTTTTATGTGAATGGGTTTAGTTAGTTAGTTATTAGAGAGGGTGGGTTTCCCCATGCACTTAGACCTGTAGTGGTCCATTGTGTTTCCCTCTATGATTTCTACAAGACTCTATATCCTACCGGTATTGGTGCTTACCATCAGTCCCGCCCAGCCAGCGAGACCGGCTCTACTGGCTGAGAAGTATCTATAATGCTTCCCCCATCTACCGGAGGTATTAGTGACTGCTGTCGGGCGGCAAACGTCCGCAATTTTGCTCAGTGACCTCCTTTGGAGGTATGAGGTTCTTTTACGTGTCGTAAAGCTACGACACGGGACCCACGGCTTAAAGTCCCTCCCGGAGGACTTGTTCCCCGAATTTTTCCGCCCTTAAAAATTCGACAACCTCCGTCGGGTATTTGAACCCGCGTACTACGGGTCATGAGGTGGGAACGTTACCTCTAGACTATGGAGGCCACTATGTGAATGGGTTTCCAGCCAAAAGTACAATCTCTAACCCAGAGTGCCAGAGCTTTTCTGTTTCTGTCTCATTATTTTTTCAGTGTCCCTTTCCTAAATGAACTGTCTTCACTGTGATTAAGAAACTTATGTGACCTTCCAGCCAGCCAATTTGGGTTACATTCATTTTGAAAAATATATTTCAAAGATTATTATCATCACATGACTATGCTTTTTAAACACACAAATATTACAGATAATATTCATAATGTATATATAATTATTATCTATCATCAAGATCAGGATAGGGTCAAGTAGGAAGCTCTTGTGAATATGGCAATGACAAATTAATTTTAAGGCTCTTTGACAATAGTGTGACTCACACTGTTAAGACTTCAATGTTCATAAATTGCTGATGCAAATTCACTGTTTTAAAGCTAGCTGCACTACAGATATTACTAGAAACTTGAAACTTCTGTATTTTGTTAAATCTCTGCCATATCAAGAATTGTTTCAAACAGAACTTGTACATTATAATTACATGTAATAATCTACTTTGAGATTCATCTATAGTAGGTACTGTATTGGATAAATATAAAGTAAAATAAATTTACTTGGCAATATCTCCTGTGCACCAACTGAAATGTGTTAAGCAGCTTATATATGAAACACTGGACAGTGTAGAATGATTATATAGACACTGTGCAACGAACATACACAAACATGACACCATGTCTGCTAGTACAACTTGTGGCTACGAGCACAAAACCACTGTCTTACCTAGGGGTCCGACAATATCTTCTTCATTATCGGCCTGGACATCTGATATGGTTCCAATTCCACCACAACACACCACAAAAGGCACCATGTGATCAATCTGTGCACGACACTGGACACATTTCTTCATAAGCGCAGCACAACCATCACAAGCGCACATGTGTCCGCAAGGTTTGAAAAGCACTGAAGCCTTCTTATCAGAACATACTACACACTCCTCAATCTGAAACAAGAGCCATACCTTTAGTCCCAAGGAAACAAGTTCAAGTAAGTTTTACTGCATCTAAAATTAAATACTCCACATGACATCAATACACAGAAGTGCACAAAACATTCATATTCTTAGAAAATAAACACAAGCATATAAATGTCTCTGAGCCAATAAGATATTCCAATTTAATTTTCACAATCTAAAGATATTACATGTTAAATCTCACAGGCTGACTTCTTGCACTCTTCTGCATTCCTCCAGCTTACTGCCTGCTTGCTGTACTGCTCCAGCCTACTGCTATCCTCTTGTTTGTGTGCTTCTGCCACTACTACTCATTCGCAACTTTAACTCGTAACTCATAACTCATAATTTGTAACTGCCCTGAACGAATTCTGTCACTTACTTATATAGCCGCAGAATGGACATGGACCTATAGTAATCATGTATCACGCTGACCGTTACCCAGCTAGTCTAGTGTTGCACTGGTCGGCTCTACGGAAAACACAGCTTCCTCTACTGTTGCATGTTGGACCGTGTTTACAGAGCTGTTGTCTGGCAACGCGCTGATCAAATTTGTTACAATATATTCATGTGAAGGACTACCAGAATCTGCATTTTCATCAAAATCTAAATTTGTTCTTTCGTTAATTTTATTTTGCTACAATTACAAGAAATGGTTCACATTAAGTACAAAAAATAAACATTAGCAAGGGCTACATTTTATTACTTCTGCAGACAGGATTCAAATTTGCATTGGCCATGCTTTGCCTACCTCTGGTATAGCATTTTACAACAACTAAAGCAGTAAACAAGTACAAACTTATACAGTCCAAAGGGCCATGCCATAGCTCAAGCGGTTAGTTGCTGGCTTCCCACCGTGGCGGCCCGGGTTCGATCCCGGGTGTGGTCAAGTGGGATTTGTGGTGGATAAAGGGGCGCTGGGGCACGTTTTCTCCGAGTACTTCGATTTCCCTTGCCAATCTTCATTCCACTAATTGCTCCACAATCACCCTCGCCTATCAGCTGGGGCTGGTACAATAGACCAGAAGTGGCTGCAGTACAAGGGACTTGGTCCCACCCCAATAGCATTATACAGTCCAATGGGTATGTATCCATCCCTCTGCAGACATAGTTTATTAAAATACAGCTGAAGATGGTGAATCAAATAAGAGCACAAAAAACATTCTAATATTTTTTTATATATATCCATTACCTTAACTCTGCCCACAACTGGCTCTCGGCACACCAGACACTTCTTGACACGAGGGGAACATACAGAGCAGCACGCCACATGCCCACATGGTTTGAACAGTGTGTCACGCTTAATATCAGAGCACACCAAGCACTCATCCAGTGTAACAACATCCTCCTCACCTGGACCGTCTGTTCGCCGTGGTTCAATCAGGTCACTAAAACAAAGATACCTAATTGAGTTAACCACTGTTTCTTAACTTGAAACATCCAGGATTCTATATGTTGTACTCTTCAGTTGAACTGATCACTTTAGTACCTGGGTCATAACAACAGCAATTTCTTCCATAGCTCTGGAAAAATTATCAATTCTCCCTGCTCAGTAACTCGTCAAACTGAATAAACTCTAAAGTAAAGAAAAATGAAACATTATGGAAGGTAAAAGGTTCAAGAGGGGGAATTGCTTAGGACAACAGCCTCAAAAGTAAGATCTGAGTGTTACGTCAAAACAAAATGTTAAGAAACTTAAAACAAAACAAACTCAGTGGCCTGTAGTCCACAAGTGAACTATACCGACCGAGTGACCGCTGCTTGTCGCCAAAGTTAGTGCCAAATTTTGTGGATAGTGTGCGTCATGTGGTCAGCACAACAGATCCCCACGGTTGTTAATTTCAGTTTTCTAGACTGAAGCTGCTATTTCCTTGAAATAGTTCCTCAATTATCCTCACTAGGCTGAGTGGACCCCATTCCAGACCCACTATTTCTCAGAAAATCTGGTAGCACTGCGAATCGGATCCAAGACCTCTGGATCTGTAGCCAGGAACTCTGACCACTAGACCACAGGGGGTGTTAAGAAGCTTATCTATTCATTTATATATTTGTTTTAAATCTATAATATTCCTGTTGAAATTTTAATTTGTACTTACTATGGAACAAATGACAGAAAAGACTGTCTTTCAGAGCTGCCTAAATTTCTTTATGGAATATACTGTAACGTGTTTGGAAAAAGACACTTCCATAGTAACGCAAGAACAGTGAGCTGTTGTGTCGAGAGCGTCGAATCTCCATGGTTACAACGAAAACACGGAGCGTTCCCACAGAGACAACGCAATAACAGTGGGTTGTTGCATAGGAATCGCAGAATCAACAAAGCAGCGTTTCCACAGTTATAACAAAGGCTCATTGTATAGCAACCGCTGAGGTATAAATAGCACAACCTCGATAAGAAGAAGCCAGTCTCGGGGCAGATGCCGAGAGATACAGAAGTCAGTCTTCAGGAAGCTGCCACTGAAGATAGTTGGAATCTAGATACAAAGAGCTACAGAATTATTGGCCGAGATATTGTGTAAGCAGCAATTGTAATACTGCAAGTGCTAATGGTTGTAAAGTGTGTAAGTGTGAGTGTCCAATAAAGATTCACTGAATCGAGACCCACGTATATTTATTTGTCACATGACACACCCAACACGTGACAACATTTTCACTCTCAGCTTAATTTTGTACTAGGAGATTGCTAAAAACTGTACATCTATTTTGGGGTTTACTCACGTATCTTTGTCCTTGTGACATTTTGCAAGAGCTTTGCACAGGTTTGGGTCAGGACACAGATCCAGTGGTGTCTGGCCCTTCTTGTTCTTGATGCCAAGATCAGCCCCATTTCCAGCTAAGAAGCAGGCAATTGAGGCTGAAGACTTTTTGTCTGCACCTTGACTGCCAAGTCCCATTAACAGCTGAAATGACACACAGCATCCTTATAATATCTGTACAAACTGTGGAACTGAAAGAGTTGGCCCAAGTGGTAAAATTTCTAACTTGTACTCAGAAGGTGCCTAGTTTGAATCCTAGCCAGTACATTTTCTACCATGACTGATGGTTTTTGTAGTTTTCTTCAGTACCTCCAGACAAATGACTGGACAGCACCTCGAATTATGCAACAAGCGATTCCTTCAACGTCCTTTCCAATGCATTATTCAGTAATATTCCACCATTTCACATCATACAGTCTGAGTTACTGATAGCCCTGTTAAAGAAACCAATAACAAATAAAACACAAATTACGAAGCCCATAATTCTCTAAGTTTGTCTCTTTTCCTTTACTTCCTGTCTGTTAAGTACAAATATTCTCATCAGCACCCTGTAATTTACAGAACATGCATCTTTGCTCTAACTTCTACATTAATTAAAAGATGCGGATGTCATTATGTATGAAAATGTCTTCTGACATCTGTTGTAAGATGTTTCATAAGAGTGTGAATGAATAAAAAACGTGCCCATTATAATTTTCACATCTTTCCAAGCACAGGAATGAGGTCTTGTCATATATTCACAAGAGTAGCCCTGCAAAATTTCTCAAATATTATTCACCATAACTACTGACACAATTTGTCCCTGTGCACTCTATGTGACAAAACAATTGTACCAATACTGCATCAATTTATAACTTGAGCAATAAATACATGTTTTGAAAAATGGTGACAAAAGTATGTTGTATAACGAGTAACGGACAGATAATGAGAAGTGTTCCTCCAGCACAGGACTTTGAATGTCTCATTGTAAAATAAACTAGTACAATGTGAACAGTCACAGCCTCGGCTTGGTCCAAAGGTGGATTTCTGTGAACACAATCAGAAACTTTGGTTTCTATACAAACAAGAAATAACTTGAATAATTAGAAATGTAAGTACAACCTGAGCACTACACAGAAAGCTGGCTGTAGCAGTAATTCTTCCGACTTATATTCAGATGGTGCCTGGTTCAAATCTTAGCCAGGACAGCAACTATCACAAGGTTTTCTCAGTTACTCCAGGTAAATGTCAGGACAGTAACTTCAATTAGACCATGACTGATCGCCTTCATGTCCTTTCCAATCCATCACTGACTATCACCCAGTAATTCAACACTACACAGCCTGGGCCTCAGGCCTTCACTAGATAATTTTCATATATTATATTATAACAGTCCGCATTATGTTGCTTATGTAAGTCAAGCAACAGATACTCTTACATTAGGCTTTCAACTGAAATGAATCTAGGAAAATATAACATCAATTTCTTTCTTTTACATCAAAATTATTACAGGATAGCTTGGTTGGTATAGTGACAGGCTATGAGCTGGATGCCCAGGGTTTGGTTTCCAGCAGAGGCAAGATATTTCCCTTCTGCAACGCACCCAGCCTCCTATTCGATGGGTACTGGGGGCAATTTCCACCTTGACAAAGTAGCCGAGACATGAAGCAGACTGCTCACCTCCATCTAGTGCTGAGGTCAATTAAGGTGAAGCTTTATCTCCACTACCCCACAAGTTTCTTCATGGCTTAGGACATGCTTAGGACAACTTCATCTTTCACTACCTTCATGTCAAAATTATTTCAATGACACAGTGAATGATTAATATCAGCTATCATTACATCAGACCAGCTAACTGGTTCAGGATTAATGTTTAATACCAACAGTAATGCTAGCAATTATCTTCCAAAAGAGAATATTTTCAATACTTAAAAATATTAAGTTACCAACCTTCCCAACATCCTGTACATCTTGCAGCTGCCGTAGCTGTGATAACGTGTGATGTCGCAGTGCTTCATGTAGTGGTGTGTCTCCATCCTTGTCTGGAATATTGAGATTTGACCCCTCACGTACCAGTAGCTGCAAGAAAGCAGACCACTGATAAATACCACTAAAACCTCACAAGTCACACCAAGTTTCATCAAAACTGGTCAGTTAGTTTGGGCAGTGTTACCTATAGACAGACAGAATGGTAAGCACATTGAAACTGGTCCTTTTTTAAATATTACAAAACACAACTTAAAATAAATATCTCATAAAGTTGTACGTATGGGCAGCGCCATAGCCCAAGCGGTTAGTCACTGACTTCCCACCGCGGCATCCAGGGTTCGATCCCAGGTCTGGTCAAGTGGGACTTGTAGTGGACAAGGTGGCGCTGGGGCAGGTTTTCTCCAAGTACTTCGGTTTCCCCTGCCAATCTTCATTCCAACAACTGCTCCACAATCACGCTCACCTATCATCTGGGGCTGGTACAATAGGCCAGAAGTGGACGCAGTACAAGGGACTTAGTCCCACCACACTAGCAAAAAGTTGTATGTATGCATGTAAAGTTGCCTAAACCACCACATCTGCATGTGGGAAGTACGGTAAAAATCCACGCTCTTAATCTTGGCTCATTATACAGATGCCATATCCATTTCACATTGCAGCTGATTTACGAGTTCATACAAATGAACGCCTGGCAACCCACACATTCAATCTCGTGTGGAGAAAATGTTATCATCAAAAATTAGATTACATTATGAAGAGAATGTTCTCCTGGGTTGTAATGCTGTGTGGATTTGAGGAAGCCTGATATTTCAGCAGAACACTGGGCTTTCTCTGAACTACATGGTGTTACAGCTCAGAAGACTGTACATGTCATAGTCATCACTGTCATAACCTAAAATCCAATACATGTTAGGTTAGTTTTAGTTTCAGTTCATTCTCTGATAATCTGACATTTCTAAAACACAAATACTAGAGAACTGACTACTGATTGTGTGTATATATGTAAAATGCCTAAATGAGTCAATGCTACTCACTCGAACTATCTGTGTATGCTGTCGCTCAACTGCTAAGTGAAGTGCAGTCTGAAGGTTTACATTCTGAAGGTCCATGTTGGCCTGTCCCTGGTGCACAAGTAGTTCAGCCACCTCGACATGATTATTGAGGGCTGCCAAGTGGAGTGCTGTGTAACCATCGTCCTTCTTCTCGTCCACAATCCAGGGTCGAGGCAGTTTCATCAGAAGAATCCGCATAGCACTGCAAACAGAAATTGTGAGCAAGCATTTTTATCACAATGCTATTTTTCTTTTAAGTTTCTGAAGGCGATTATATGGAATCTTACACCACACCTGGGACAGTTCTCTGAACAGGTGTGATGCCACTGGATGGTATCAAGCTTTTCTAAGTTAACAGTTCATATTACACGTTTCTTATTCCTCCTCCTCCTCTGGGGTTCATCTCCAGTTATGAAAAGTTTGTTGCCCAAAAAAGAGCGATTGAGATTGAGTCCTAGAGACTCGTGTAGAGAACGTTTTAAGAAGTTGGGTATTTTGACAGTTCCTCGCCTATATATCTATTCTACACTGATATTTGTTGTTAGAAATCACAATTTTTTTCAAACCAACAATAATATTCATCATATAAACACTAGACAGTTTGGTAAGCTACATGTGTCATCAGTGAGATTATCTCCAATCCAGAGAGGCGTGTTATATTCATCCATTATGGTTTATAATAATCTTCCTCAAAATATACAAAGGATGAGTGATAATGTGAAGATTTTTAAACGCACACTGAAAAGTTTCCTCACAACAAATGCTTTTTATTCAATAGATGAATATATTTCTGCTAAGCATGTATAACATTTAATAACTATATTCCTTGTAATTTTGTTTATGAATGACAATGTAAATTATGGTTATTTGGTGCTTTTGGTTGTGTGTGGTTGTTTGCTGTTGACACGATTGTACTTATGCAATCAAGTCTTATTTTGACGAGTTCAATACCCGGTCCAATTCGGACAACGGATCAGTGAATTTATGAATTATGTATGTATGTATGTATGTATGTATGTATGTATACACAGGAAGGTCGATGTTTTCAAGAAATTTTGCATGAAGTGTTTGTCACTGGAGAGCAATGCATCTTGGTACTTTTCATTTCCTGTCATCAATATCAACATGGCAGCTGTGCAGATATGTGAGGCAAGAACAACACTAGTGTTACTGATTGGTCTAGAATAATATTCAGCTTTCGCTGGATAGCTTTTTGGAAACAACAAAAATAACAATAAGGTACTTGCATGAAATAATTCAGTTTAATAAGCTGTAACAGAGATGGGATATGTATGTGGTATGTTATAAATTAGTATGTAACTTTTGCTTTGGTGCATTAAGATGCAGGCCTGGTAATATGGCTTCAGTTTCCCTATATGAGTACCATTACAATCCATATGCCCCAAATAATTGGCCATATAAAATAAAATTATAATACCCCCAAAATTACGACTTTTTGAGTTTACACTACAAGGAAATTATAATCTTATGTGCATTCACAACCTGTGGAGCATCTATTAAAGCTTCGTCTGGCCATCCGTCTATATGTACACACGAAATAATTTGATAACTCTGAACGCATTATCGTGAAACCTTATATTGGAGGGTTTCATTAACATTTGACACATTCGAGTTTTGGTCAAAATCAGATAAAAATCATAAACACTTCGACATGAAAACCTGCACGTATTTCCAAGCATATCTCACTACATATTTATAGCGAAAAAATATGTTTCGAAGGAAAGTTGCAGAGAAAAAAATTTAACACATTTCATGCTCAATATTTTTCCCGCAAAGTATCACGAGTTTCGAGGTAATAAAGCAAATAGGATGCTGTGTATATATTTCCTAACTTGTATATTAAACTGTAAACAACTGTCTTCCGAACACATCCGAATATTAGCGAAGCCTCTTATAACAGTTAAATAAAACTTCATAACATTAACCCGAATTTACAGGTCTTCATGTATATTAATATCTAAGTAATTAAAATATAACTTACTGTGCTGCCCAAGACTTTCATTGTCTACCCAAGTACGTTAATGTATTTGAAAGTAAATGCTTCAACCGGTTCAGCAAGGGGTTACAATTATGAAAAACAAATAAACAAAAAGAGAAAAAGATAGTTCACCACTCCAATGTTATATAACCCTAAACACCGCAGCATCTCATAAATATGACAATGAAATGCCATCCCTAAGATGGATAAAATGGTCAGTTTTTGTGAGGAAAGTTTTCAATCAACGTATTACGCGCTTAACACTGTAAAAATTAACATCAGACTGTCGGGTCGCAAGGACATATGCGACCCTTAAAACTAACTCTGCACGGCCCTGACACAAGGAATGTATAAACAGTTTATAAATCGTAGACGTAATTGAAGTTAACAGTCGTATAGCGTATAAAATAAAGCATACACAACGAACGTTGCGTCAGAACCGTCCTGCTCCTAACACATGCTTAAAATAAAAGCGACGCTCGGCGACGTTTAGCTGTCATATTTTTGTGGAGGTAACGTGATGCTCTGTGACAACACGGAATCGTCTCTGCACGACTTCATTCCGGTGGCCGACTACGGCAGCTCAAAGGAAATGGATGAAAGAAGCCTAAAATTCGTTCCACTTGGCTAGTGGCCATACTAGGGTACTGTGAAGCAAGGAACTGGCTGCAAGCGTAAATCGGAAACGCCCAGCAAAGAGAGATGATGTGTTTTAACAGTGTGTAAGATTAAAGTTATAGTTCTATGGCTGGCGGATGTGTGCTTCTCCTTGCAGTTTCAAAGATGTATCAAAATGTTGTAAGTTTACTGTTAGATCAGAGACCTTTGGAAATGGTTTGGATTGAACTGATATTGCAGTACTTCCATCTTCTTGAATAAGGAACGATTACGTACTCTAGTGCCTAAGCATGTGCCATGAAAGATGGAGCTAGATAAAGCTTCATGCATTCCAGAACTCGTCATTAGATGCTAAGTGCCCAGTTTCACGCTCCGATCGCTTTATCTCCAGGTGTTCATGGGACTGACACCAAAGCCATTCTGCAAAATCCGAGAATGAAAAATTTACACGTGTTACTGATAATTACGTAACGTCCCAGTAGCAATGATTCCCAATCTTCAACCACTCTATGGGCTTTTCAGAAATACGAGTACAAAATACCGAAATATCTTTCGATAAATCTTCTGTCATTGTTGTTACTAACAGCAGTGCCACAGAACTGGTCATTCACATTGTAACATCTAACTCTCTGACTATGCATGGAGGCTCAACATCTTACGTTTACCACATTCAAACGATTAAATTACACCATCATCATCGGCAGAACAGCCCCTTTTAAGCCATAGCCTTTCTTAGCAGACTCTGTCAGACTTGCCTGTTCCGTCGAGAATTAGACCGTCCTATTTTCACTTCTTTGGATTTCGCAACAGTATATTTTTTTTTTACACAGGAAGGTCGTCGGCCTTGCGTCCAACCCCCAACCTGTAGGACCAGATCTCTGTATATATGTCATCCAGTGACAGGGTGGCCCAGTTATACCCCCTGGCTGGGACTGACAGACGACTCAACCTGTGCAAGGTGCCTACAAGAAGACGAATCAGCCACACACATACCCTGTGTGACTGCGAGGCTAGCTTATTTAAGATTTCGTCACCTGGGTCACTTCTTCATGGAACCAAGTGACTAGTATGACGCCCCCATAAATAGGGTCCTACATTTCATCCGAAACGTATGATTAATAAAGGGTTAATCAAAGGGGAAGCACAATAGATACGTTATTGTCGCGCTGGGGGGCCAAATTACTATGGCCCACCCTTACACATATACATACACATACCCCTTGGCACCGGGGTCCCTTTTCGTCGCCTTCTACGACTCTCTGAGCTACAGTGGGGGTATTATAACCGATCTCCACACGGGAGAATTAATTACATTTCACTTAAAATGCTGTGTACTGTAACCACCAAATACCATTTTACTTCCTTGGCACTATAGCCCCAGTGGGCCTAGGCCTACCTCCATGAACTTCTCCGTTCACTTCGGTTTTTCTAGATCTTACACATTCGGTAGGACTCCTTGGGCGGGTGATCAGCTCGTCGCAAGGCCTCTACCTGTACACAAACACAGAAAAACGCACACACACAAACTAAACATCCATGTCTCGAGTGGGATTCGAACCCACGATCCCGGTTTCCAAGTGAGCGAAGACAGTACATGCCTTAGACCGCTCGGCTACCGTGACCGGTCTCCAAATACCATTAAGGTGATAAAATGAAGAGGATCTGTTTGCGGCATTCATAGAAGACCTAGGCGTAGACGGAACGAGAATATTAAAGAAATAACAATATGAAATTGTGGACTGCACTCGACTAGCTCAAGACAGGGATCAGCACTGATCCCTTCTGAACACGGACATGAAACTTAGGGCTCTACAACTGCCAGGGAATTCACTGACAAGCCGAGTGGTCAGTTCTGAAGGACTGTGTGGCATGTAGTGGCATGTCTCACAAAACTAAAAAAGTAAAAAAAAAAGTAAAGCTATCCCTGTAACAGGCCGTGAAGGCCCATAGGGTTGTGAGACGTCGAGGGTCCCACATTATCTAGACAATCGGCTCAAAGATGGCGCTAAGGCTGTTAGCCTTACGTGCCGGCCGCCCTTTACCCCAACAATATTCCTGGTGCTCATTTCTGTTACAGGCTGAGTCGATCCCAGGGCCATAGTGTGGCCAGAAGGATTAGGTCAATTGAAAAAAAGTCCAATGACCTCACCGGGACTCGATTCCGCAACCTTCCGGCTTGTAGCATAGTGCCTCAACCAACTACACTAGCGCGTACTAAGTACACCAAAAACTGAAAATCAGTGGACAACTCCAGATTAGGTACCGACCAATTTTGTGAAGCGGTGAGGTTTCAGGTGGTACCCGGTTCGAATACTGGCCAGGAAGTTTTCTTCGGGGTTCTCCAGGAAAATTTCGTAGCATCAGTTCAAGTACATAACGGCCATTTCCTGTCCTACAATTTCTTTATTAAAACCGTCACAACACAACTATATTAAGGTCAATACCAATTTTGGCTCTGCTACACGTTTTCTGTCATATTCCCATCTCCCTACCTGAATCGAAGTTATAAAACTCCTGCAGCCGTAACAACACATTTAAACATCAGAATAAATCACGTAGGAAGTCTGAAACCATGAGCCATTACGCGGAAATGGAATCCGAGGTAGAGGTCCTCGGTGTATGAGTGTTAAGATGCAACCCACAATTCACCTTGACCACTGCATCACGCTGCGGTGTGGAGGAACTTGGAAGTAAGGCAGTTATGACTATTTTAGCCTGTGCAGCTCGTGTGTCATGATGCGGACTATTTTCTGAGCTCGATGTGGTATTTTCAGACTTGCCTCGCGGGAGTACAGTCACATTAACTACAATTAGAACAGCGAGAAAGCATCTCCCTATTACCACGCAACAGCCCTGATTTATATTAACAGGATATACGTTCAGTTTGAATGACCTATACTACTTAAATGACATTACATATTTACTGTTATAATACGCAAAGACGAGGCAGATGTTCCCACACTTGAAAGTTACCCAGAGTGCACTACGAGAGAGAAGAGAAGCCTGATATCTTACAAGAGCTCGGTCTAAATATGGCAAAGCAATGTTTAACCTGGTAGGGTTGGCTTGCTTGACTGAGAGGTCGGCAACACATTCAACATGTTTGTAAGTCTGGTTGCAGCTCTACCAGCTGAAGCGAGATAGGGACCGTTGCTGGCCAGTCAGATCTCATAAAAATCATCCCCACTCTAAGTTGACGGTACAGATGGAGGAAAAGAACTGATATTATTTACGCACGCAGCAGAAGTTGTAAGTGCAAGAGTTAATGAAGAAGGGAGACCGCCCCATAGCTCAAGCGGCTAGTCGCTGGCTTCTCATGGCGGCAGCCCGGGTTCAATCCCGGGTCTGGTCAAGTGGGATTTGTGGTGGACAAAGTGGCTCTGGGGCAGGTTTTCTCCGAGTACTTCGGTTTCCCCTGCCAATCTACATTCCACCAATTGCTCCACAATCACCCTCACCTATCATCTGGGGCTGGTACAATAGGCCAGAAGTGGCCGCAGTACTAGGGACTTAGTCCCACCCCACTAGCAATAAAAAAATAATGAAGAACATGTGATGGTGTTAAGTGCTGCTGTCGTCATGTTTCTAAGGTGTTCGAACCGAAGCCACGCAAGGTACAAAATGCAGAGCTCCGATAACAAATTAAACGACGAAGTAACCTCCACAGTACTAAATGTAATAAATCATTTTTAAAATTGCAAGAAAATTCTTACTGTTGGCCAGTGCACTATAAAAACTTCGACAGTGTATACAGAAGTTTTAATTTTTTAATTTTGTTCACGTGTATTTTCCCGCAATTAACTATTTTTTTATTGCTAGTGGGGTGGGACTAAGTCCCTTGTACTGGGGCCACTTCTGGCCTATTGTACCAACCCCAGCTGATAGGTGAGGGTGATTGTGGAGCAATTGGTGGAATAAAGATTGGCAGGGGAAACCGAAGTACTCGGAGAAAACCTGCCCCAGCGCCACTTTGTCAACCATAAATCCCACTTGACCAAACCAGGGATCGAACCCGGGCCGCTGCGGTGGGAAGGCAGCGAATAACCGCTTGAGCTATGGCGCGGCCAATTAACTAACTAACTAGTTATCTAATTAACTGACTGACTGGCTAACTAACTAACCAACCAACCAACTATATGGAAAAAGTCCGTTTGTGAATCTAACAGAAGCTGAGTTGCCCAAGAAATCCGAGGTCTTTTATTGAACTGGAAGATTCATTACGGGATTCACAAGAGTCCGCCAATGGACTCTGTCGGTTCAAAAGAGTTCAACAGTTTAATCATAATCTGTAAACGTAATGTGGACAGTTTCGGCTCCACACGGTGGAAACATTTCATCTGAACGCGCCACTTTTCTACCATGATATTCAAAAACTTGTAACCTTTCATATAGAAGCGGTGGATATGCATACTCATTGCTTTAACGTTAGTTACTATGACGTCTCTTTCGAAGAGTTAATTTGTAGGGTTTATTCTGTTCTCACAACAGACAGCAATATTCTTCCGAGACATAATTAAGACAGCCAGTCCGCCAATGCATCAATTATTTTATCAGATTTGAGGTTTACACGGCTGAGACTATGAAGAAAGCAGTCCTCTGGGATGTGGCGCCGTGTAGATATTGTGTTAACCGACGTTTCGGAGGAACGTATCGCCTCCATCCTCAGGGTAGAAGACAAAAAGAAATTCACGAGCGAACCAGCTTGAACAGGTGCAACAGACTGCAACAGAAAACTACTCAGTCTGTTGCACCTGCTCAAGCTGGTTCGTTCGTGGATTTTGTTCTTGACTTCTACCCTGAAGATGGAGGTGATACGTTCCTCCGAAACGTCGGTTAACACAATATCTACACGGCGCCACATCCCAGAGGACTGCTTTCTTCAATTATTTTATCAGTGCCATTCAGCTGACTCAGTCATTCCATCAGTCAGTGGACCAATCAGCAGATGGAACATCCAGCCAGTAACATCAGTAAGCCACGCAGTTGTATCAGTCTTCTATCAGTCAGCTAGAGGATTTGTTATTCAAAAAGCCGAAGTCATTCAGCGCTGTCACGGACAGCATGCACCGTGACATCAGACAATACTGTACTCTGGACTGAAGGAAAAACTTTGAATGAACAAGTCGTTGAACTGGACAGAAAGCAAACAAATACTTTTAAAAATTAGTGACCAAAGAAGGTCCCTAATTCCTTGCTGAAGTGTAATTCTTCTTATTCTTATTCTGTTACACCCACGTTGAGTCTAGGGCATCCGTGAAACAGTCGGTAGGACTCTTTGAATGGTGGATCAGCCGGTCGCAAGGTCGCTACCTACACATAAACACAGAATAAACGCAAACAGATATCCAGGCCTTGAGTTGGATTCGAACCCACGATTCCAGTGTTCGAACATGCCTTAGACCGTGAGGCCACTGTGATCGCCTGAAGTTTAATTAATTATCGTAAATTATCATATCCACATTATAGTTTGTTTTTTTCTCAAGAAATTATTAAATTAATCGTTTAATATTCGAACGAACTGCAATTGTCTCATAGTTATATTTCACGATGCTCTTGCAACGTTACGTCGCAGAGAAGTCTCTAGCCTTCAGCCAATATTTCTCGCCCGCATTTCATCTGTGAGGCTTTTGGAAACGACGTCTGCGGCCAGAATGAACCGGAAATATCCGACTAGGGGGCGACGAATCTGTAAGATTCTACGAGGGAGATATCCTGGCGGTTAAATGCGACGTGTCAGGTCGTATTTTGTATAAGAGAGAAGCATTTCCTGTGAAACTTGCGGACAGCAATCAACGTAAAGGTTGTCGATTTTCTGCTGCGGCTTATTTCACGAGGCTGTCAGTATCTAGTGACTAATGAATTGGAAAGGATTTGGAAGGGTGTGTTCTTGGCTTAATCCAGGTACTATCCCAGCATTATCTTGAAGGGACTGAGGAAAACTACGAAAAACCTCAGTTATGATAGCATATATCCCAGCCGAGATTCAAACCGAGCACGTCCAGATTACAAGTGCCAAGGCCGTACCATAGGTCAGGCGTCCCACTGCGGCGGTCCGGGCTCAAGCCCAGGTCAGGTCATGTGGGATTTCTGGTCGACAAAGTAGTACTGGGGAAGGTTTTTCTACGAGTACGTCGGTTTCCCCTGCCAATCTTCATTCCACCAATTGCTCCACAATAACCCTCACCTATCATCTGGGGCTGGTACAATAGGCCAGAAGTGGCCGCAGTGCAAGGGACTCAGCCTCACCCCTACCCCAATAAACTAAACAACAAAAAGAAAGGAACTATACCAGTCTATTTGGTGAGTCAAGACGATATTATAAAATTGTTTTATTTAAAACGAAACAGAAATTTATAAGATTTCCTTGGCACTATATGCAGAACAAACTTCAGAAAATGCACTATATAAAACGTCAAGGCAAAGCTGGTGAAGTTGTCCCTGTGCTCAACGAATTAAGCAATACACCATGAAGGCGTATGGGGGAGTGGATGTATAGATCCACATTTTCTTGACTTCGGCACTAAATGAAGGTGAGTGGTCAGCTTCACGCACCTGCCGTTTTACCCCTGTTGAAACAGCCCCGGTACCCATTGGATAAGAGGTCGGGTGGACCCCAGAGCCGATCTGGACGATTTAGTGAAGAGAAAATTCTTGACCCTACCGGACTCGAACTCCGACCCATCAGTCGTCCAGCCCGTAGCCAGTCGTTATACCGACTGAGCTACCCCGGCTCTTATAAAACGTTATTTTTTTTTAATTCGCTTAGTGGGGGGTGGAGTCCAACTGGGTCCACTCGTAACGGCGGCCACTGATTAGCCTATTGTAGCCTGCCCCCGGTGATTATGATGATGGAGAATCTGGTGGAATGAAGATTGGCAAGGGAAACCGAAGTACTCGGAGAAAAACCGCCCAAGCGCCACTCTGTCCACCACAAATCCCACTTGATCAGACCCGGGATCGAACCCGGGCCGCCGCGGTGGGAAGCCAGCAACTAACCGCTTGAGCTATGGCGCGGCCCAAACGTTAAGTTTATACGAAAACTGTTTTATAGAAAACCATACAGGAACGTTTTACCACCACCACCACCACCATTAGCAACTCACTTCCTCTGAATGCGACCTAAATTCTGAGAGGTCACGGCGCTTTCGTTTGTGTGTTGTTTTACGTAATGTAATGTCCGGCCCAGTTGCCATGACAACAGGTTTAAATGGAGCGAGCAATAGGGAGTTCAGTCCATCACAACTCCTCGAGGCTAGAGACGTAAGGCCACGTGATGCAGGACTTTTGCTACATCTGCGGAAAGGCAAGAGGGTCCACACGCTACACATCACAGACATGTGTTACGCTAGAAGAAGATACCATCATCATCTACAGCTTCGACTGAGTCTCCGTCAACCATTTTTTTCTCCCGTTCTTGGAAGTTAAAACTCACATGTGTTTCACTGTATGGGATGGATGATGCGACATGGAGGGGAAGGATTGTTAATGGGTTCAAGGAGGGAGACGAAAAAAACGAGGGAGGGTAAGTAAAAAGAGGGGCAAGGAGAAGTATTTCCCCATGACCCACCAGGAGCAATCAGCACCATTGCTGGTACAAGCAGTTAACAAGTTGCATATGTGGTGGTGGTGTAGAGAAGTGTCCAGCAGACAGGGAACCTGGACTTCACATCAAGGTAGGAAGGGTGGGGAGGCCAGAAGACGCGTCTGTCTGCCCCTGCGCCGCTGATAGCTGCCTATAGGGTGAGCTTGTGATAGAGCATCTGGAAAACATTCAAGTACTGAGTACAAATCCATTCACGGACAATTACCGCTTCGTCACTCCACGGATTAATTGCTGTTTTCTGTTGATTTTTACTAATTTCCATATGTTCATAATGATCAATGCGATATTATGATACAATTAGTACTGGAGGTTAAAGAAACTAGACAAGATGAACCAAAAATCAGTTAACTTGTTAGGGGTAATTAAACTAAAATACGTTAGAAATTTGTTTATTACTTACTGATTTGACAACAAGTGTCCGAAATGAGATCCTCCATGTTAAAAAAACAACTCAGAACTCTGCGATACCGCTCTACAGATTCAATGGCGGGTTTAAATCTGAACAGTCCCGTTAATACGAGACAGTGTTTTAGGTTAATTGACTTTTGGGCCATCTGTGTTACAGAGACGAAGAAACAGGTCAACAATCAAGAAAGTTAACAATAGATGCGGCGTTACAGTAAATTCGTACCACAATAATATTGCTGTCATCAATGTTTGCAACGAATTTTATAATAATAATGCAAACTACGCCGGTCACGGTAGCCGAGCGGTTTAAGGCATGTACTGTCTTGGCTCGCTCGGAAGCCGGGATCGTGGGTTCGGATCTGTTTCTTGTGAGGTACGAACTGAATTCTTACATATTATTCTTATACACTGCCGGTCACGGTAGCCGAGCGGTTTAAGGCATGTACTGTCTTCGCACGCTTCGAAGCCGGGATCGTGGGTTCGAATCCAACTCAGGGCATGGATGTTTGTGTGCGTTTTTCTGTGTTTGTCTATAGGTAGAGGCCTTGCGACGAGCTGATCACCCGCCCAAGGTGACCTACCGTATGTCTAAGATCTACTAAACCGAAATGGAGACTTTCATGGAGGTAGGCGTAGGCCCAAACGAGAGCTGTAGCGCCAATGAAAAAAAAAACTGAACTGAATCGCGCACCATTATCGCTCGAGTTAATGATATCCTCGAGTCGAATTCGCTGGAGCTAGTAAGGGAGCATTTTGCTGGACCGCATCTAGCTAATATTTATAATTTAAGTTTCCGTTTCAAAGAAGACACTGTTCCTCCATTACAAAGACAAAGCAAATCGGTTGATGCTATTTAGATAAATATTACCTGTTTATTCTGAATAAAAGTAAAAGGTAAAGGTACCCCTGTAACTGGCCGTGGAGGCCCATAGGGTTGTGAGACGTTGAGGCTCAAAAATTTTCTAGACAATCGGCTCATAGATGGCGGTAAGTTTGTCAGCCTTACGCGCCGGTCGCCCTTTACTCCCAGGAATATTCCTGGTACTCATTTCTGTTAGTGACTGAGTCGACCCCAGGGCCATAGTACGGCTGGAAGGATTAGGTAAATTGAAAGAAATCCACCTCATCCGGATTCGATCCCGCGACCTTCCGGCTTATAGTATAGTGTTTCAACCAATTACGCTACCGCGTGACCCCGTTTATTCTGAATATCATACGAAATACATAAATACCGTGAGGGCAAAATGAAGGATTTTTTAGATGTTAAATCAGACGGTACACATGGTAACCAACGCTTTTTAAGTAGTTAACCCTTTTCACACTACGAACAAAGTATCTCGTTAAGAAACGTCCATTTCTCCTATAAATAATACCTGACATTCATTATATATGCGACAATAAGCTGTGTCGACATTTTGATGAATATTCTCTACATAAACTGGAGGTTATTTTTGTAATATAGAAACAAAATTATATTCGATTTATGAACTAAATTCAGCAATGAGAGGGTTAAAACTGCCAGATACTCTCTTTTGCAATAAAAATTTAGGAAAAAAAGTTCTTCCGAAACGTCGGTAGACATATCAGATTATACGACGTCACATTTAAGAGAACAGAAACCATCATACCGCCATGAAATCTTAAAACATTAACGCAGTTACCTTGTACAGAGAGGCTATTCAACGCATGAATGTAGAATTTTCCTCCGAAATATATGAAAATATCAAGCAGATTACATGGCGCAAAATCCAGAAGACATCAGCCTTTACATTTACAGCTACTCAAGAACTTGCCAGCATTTTATGGAACCCAAAGGTCCATTACCGTGTTCACAAGAGCCCTGAACCGGTTCCTATTCTCAGCCAGATCAATCCAATTCATAGCATCCCATCCTATCTCCCTGAGATCCATTTTAATATTGTCCACCCACCTCCGCCTTGGTCTTCCCAGTGGTCTCTTTCCTTCTGGCTTTCCCACCAATATCCTCTAGGCATTCCTATTCTCCCTCATTCGTGCTACATGCCCTGCCAGTTACAGCTACAGGATTCTCAAATCCAACTTAACTGCAGAAGTCAGTCTAAAAATGGGGTCAGCACGGCCCTGCGTAACGTCGTTAAACATCTATCAGACTATACGGCGTCAGTAATCTTCCAAATGAGAACCGGTTACTTCCAGTATACGAACCATAAACGTAACCACGACGTAAGGCACTGTTATGGTATTCACAAAGACATGACGTCACCATCTGCGTGGTAATTGCGCGAGCTGGAATCCCATAGTTCTCGAAGTAGCAAGTACATTAGCACTGCACAGATCCAACGATGGAGATTGACCTGTGGCATTCACATAATTTGCATCACTCAATTCCTGGCAAGTAATGTTATTCAAATGACTTCCTTTCTCAAGAACAACGACATTCTCATTTGAAATGGAGAAAATTCATGAAAACAGAAACACACGGTCTGTGTTCCGATTTTCATCACAAGTCCGATAAGCAATTTATTTCTAACTGATAACCATACTTCTACTGGAAGTTCGTAAGAAAATTGAGGCGGTGATGGAACACAGTAATGACGTCAGAAAGATAATCTCCTTATGGCACTTTCCAAATTGAATTAAACTCTGAAGTCTGAAATCTATCTAAATAATATTTAAAATTTCATTTCGTACCTCACAGGAAACACATTACGTCTCCGCTATAAAGACCAACCGGTTAATGCTGTTTACTGAAACAAAGGCTGTTTATTTGAAGAATCATACGAAAAAATGCAACGTGTTTTGTGGCTCACTTCAGGAAACCTTCCACAGCTCAGGCAATATGTCGCCGAATGAAAGGATGATCGGCGAATAAATTAACTGGAAAGGATGTGATCTGGAACAGAGGGACATCTGCCAGGATATCTGAACACGAGACCCCTCGAAAGATAGCCACAGTGACGTTCTGTGTGTGTGGTCAAGATGCAGATTCATTTAATGTTAAAAGAAGTGGTACACATAGTAGCCATTGTACTTTAAGAGAGTTAAAATTATATGAATTCATGGCCACGTTTACCTCGCCACAGGCTAGAGAAATACGAAGTGAGCACATATAGGGGATATCATGTTGGCCCGTTTACTTACTCATGGAGCTGAGCCCTCCTTGAGGAGCCGCCAAATCTGCAGCTACTCAAGAATTGCCCAGCATTTTATGGACCCCTAAGGTTCATTACCGTGTTCACAAGAGTCCTCCTGGTCCCTATCCTGAGTCAGATCAATCCAATCCATATCATCCCGTACTATTGTCCACCCACCTACGCCTCGGTCTTCCCAGTGGTCTATTTCTTTCTGTCTTCCCCACCAATATCCTATATGCATTCCTCTTCTCCATAATTCGTACTACATGCCCTGCGCGCCTCATGCTCCTTGACTTGATAACTCTAATTATACTTGGAGAAGAGTACAGGTTATGAAGCTCCTCATTATGCAGTTTTCTTCAACATCCTGTTACGTAAATGTTTTACCTTCAATATTATTTAACGCGTTTAAATTAAATTTAATACCAATATCAACAACTTCAGCAGCAACCGCAGTGCGATCAGCTGTGGGGAAACAGAGTTGTATCTGTAACAAACGAACAAAATCTTAGCGCGACCAGCTAAAGGAGGTGAGATGGGGGGACATTAACACGCGTGGGAGTAACGTGAAATGTATATACATTTTTGGTCGGAAAACATGACGCAGAAAGACAATTTGGAACACTAGGGCGTAGATGATACCACCTCTGTGGTCTACTGGTCAGAGTTCCTGGCTACAGATCCAGAGGTCCCGGGTTCGATTCTCGGCGCTACCAGATTTTCTTAGAAGTAGTGGGTCCGGAACGGGCTCCACTCAGCCTCGTGAGGACAATTGAGGAGCTATTTCAAGGCAGTAGCGTCTCCGGTCTACAAATCCTAGATTAACGACCGTGGGGATCCGTTGCGCTGACCTCGCGACACCCTCTATCCGCCAAAGTTGGCATTAACTTCGCGACAAGCGGCGGTCGCTCAGTCGGTATAGTTCGCTTGCGGACTACAGGCCACGGAGGGAATAGATGAAATGACAAGATTAAATGGCTGTTGGAAAAAAAACTGTGAAAATGTTTAGTGGAGCAAACTGACTCAACGGTGGATTCTTGAAAACACAGTCAGGATGAAACCAGGACGAGCTACATAGTAATAACTCCTCAAGGATGTGTAATTAGAGGATTATGTTTTCTTAACGTGTGTGTGCCTCTCTCTACAAGGTCCAGTGGAGTGACCATAGAGACTGGTTAAAAAACTTAAAACCTGATTCAGGGGGAATTAGAAGAGATTGAACTCGGGTAATGCTTGCTACCATTCAGTCCAGAAGCTTTCGTCTTCTCATCTGCTGTCCAAAAACATACAAATTAGAATATACAAACCTACAATTTTACCTGTGGTTTTGTATTGGTGTCAAACTTGCTCTCTGACATTAAGGGAGGAACATATGAGAACAGGGTGTTGAGAACATTTGGACCGAAGAGGGATGAAGTTACAGGAGGTTGGAGAAAACTTCATAATGAGGAGCTTCATAACTTGTACTCTTCTCCAAGTATATTTAGATTGATCAAGTCAAGGAGGATGAGGTGGGCAGGGCATGTAGCACGAATGTGGGAGACGAGGAATGCGTATAGGATATTGGTGGGAAAGCCAGAAGGAAAGAGACCACAAGGAAGGCGTAGGTGTGTGGACAATATTAAAATGTATCGCAGAGAGATAGGATGGGATGGGATGGATTGATCTGGCTCAGGATAGGGACCAGTGCAGGGCTCTTGTGAACACGATAATGAACTTTCGGGTTCCATAAAATGCTGGGAAGTTCTTGAGTAGCTGCATAAGTGGGAGGTTCTCAAGAAGGGTTCAGCTCCATGAGTGAGTGAGAGTAAAAAGGTGGGGGGGAAGGCAAACTGCAGAGAAGAATGGACACCTCTCGTGCAGGAGTAAAGCCTATTCGAGAACTGCAGAGCCAAGCAGTACGAGATCCGTGACACTATGTACACGATGTATTTGTGAAGACAGTTATGGAGAGCCAATACATTGATCTCCCTCTGTTCTGAGAGGCCCATAACATTCTTATTTTCCTGTTTTTAACCACGCACCATTTTGTTTATGGTTTACTAAGACGCTGTCAGCAGCTCAGAGATTATAGCGTCGAATTTTAGGATGATCAGTGAATACTGGACTAGAACGGATGTGGAAGGAAGCAACTTTGTCCTAATTTCAGACAACATCCCGTGAAAGGTGCTGAGGAAACCCACGTATCTCAGGACAGCCTGTCTCTGATTTGAGATCTGAATCTCCCAAGTACTACACGCGGTAGAATAGTTGGTTGAGGCACTAAGCTACAAGCCGAAAGGTCGCGGGTTCTAGTCCCAGTGAAGTGTTTTTTTTTTCAATTGACCTAATCCTTTCAGCCGCACTATGGCCCTGGGATTAACTCAGCCTCTAACAGAAATGAGTACCAGGAATCTTCCTGGGTGCAAAGGGCAGCCGGCGTGTAAGGCTGACATTACCGCCATCTGTGAGCCGATTGTCTAGAGAAAATATGGGCGCCTCGATGTCCCACAATCCTATGGGCCTCACGGACTGTTACAGGAATAGCTTTACCTTCTCTTTTACGTCCCAAATATGTAGAGTGTGATCCACTCTGACATAACGTAGAGCCGAAATGTAATTTCTGTTTGTTAATATGACGAGGGTTAGAAATATGTGAATGTCACCAGAAAGTTCCGTTTAGTGTGGTTTGGTAATACTGGAGGGATGGGGTTCAGCGACATCAAGTGGAGAATGGCAGTACTGACGTCATAATGACATCATGCAAGGACACAATATTCTTCTGAACGCATAGCAGGGGTGAGGCGGCTAAGATTATTGTTCTGTTGAGAACGTTATGGCTGGCTGACGATCTATACGCCAAGATATTTCCCGCCCTGCAATAAGCCGGGACTGCAAAGGTTCACGACACTGCACGAAGGCGGAACGGTTCTATATTTAGGTACAAATGCCTTCCTCGTGATGACTTGAGGATAGGAGAGTTCACATATGTGTAACCGTCAGCCTCTATGTGGTACATATGCATGAACTACACAGAAACACGGGTTTAAACTTCAGTTTCGGATAAATATATCCAGTATATCCAGCTCTATTCGTCAAGCAGAATAGAGCTGTATATAAACCGGTTGTTTCCTGGATTCTGTAGACCGCTTCTGTCGTCTAGTGGTCAGAGTTCCTGGGTTCGATTCCCGGCGCTACCACATTTTCCGAGAACTAGTGGGTCTGGAACGGGGTCCACTCAGCCTCGTGAGGATAATTGAGGAGCTATTTCCAAAAAATAGCGGCTCCGGTCTAGAAAACCGAGATTAACGGTCGTGGGGATCTGTTGCGCTTACCTCGTCACACTCTCTATCCGCTAAAGTTGGCAATAACTTCGCCCACAAGCAGCGGTGGCTCGGTCGGTATACTTCGCTTGCGGACTACAGGCCACGGAGTTTTCTATTATTGGTTTTTACATAATTTAAGCTGCAGAAATGACTGCGGATGAAAATCTGAGGTATATTTACTTTACAATACATGGCAAGGGATGGATTCGAACCCGGGGCTCAAGACCTTCTTAAGTATATCTAGAGCAGTAAAGCTGATTATTTTATTTTAAATTATCAGGGTGTTCACGACAGAAGTGGAATTATAATTATTTATGTGATAGTGTATCCTCTTCGAGGACTACCGCCTTATCGTGGACAGGAGGTTTGCGCGCCCCAGTGGCCAGGCGAGCAATGCTGGCGGGAGCGTATGCCCTTGGTAGAGCCACCCATGCCAGATAGGTCAAAGGGTAAGGGCTAGACAAAATGCAGTCCCGTGCTAGGGGTTGAGCGTGGGGCTAAGGACCCCACCTGGAAAAAAATTACCGTTACAAAACAACAGAGGATGCCAAGACCCAAACAACGTTGTAGCGTCAGTAAAGAAGAAGAAGATTATTTTTAAAGAGTTTGTGTGTGGTCTTCAATAGCTTTTAAAACTCTAAGCTCTGTTCTGTGGTCCGCTTTGTACGCCCCTGGTCTGTGTGACATAAATAGTACACGGTTCAGGTTTACATGGTCTGAACACCTATGATTTACACGTTACAGATGATGAAGGCGACTTGAAAACCGGACGAAGAAGGGTGTAATTTTTTGGCAACGAAACAACTTCCGGAACGCTGCATTCAAAACTAGAACACTTTGCGTAATCCTGCTTGTCTCCTTCAGCGATGGTGCCAAACTCTGAGCGTCCAATGCCGAAGGAGCGGTGCAATTCTTCATTCACAACGCAAACGCCTTTCACTTATGGTACACGCCATCCGCTTCATACCGTAACACAAATTTAAATTTTATTTAATTTATGATGTTTTAGTGGCCTTGAAGAGTCAAAATTTTGGTCTTCTGGGTTACGATAACGTGTTATCGGGTATATGGCTACAAATATTTCGGAAGTACACACTGTATCCATCTTCAGGGTAGAAGAATCCAGTGTGTTTTTCCGAAACGCTGGTACCTTCCTACCAGATAATGCGGTATTGCTGACATGAACATACACGGATTCACATTACGTTTCGGCTATTACAGAAGCGATCTGTGCCTTCTATATATTTTTTTACTGCTAGTGGGGTGGGACTACTGCGGTCACTTCTGGCCTATTGTACCAGCCCCAGATGATAGGTGAGGGTGACTGTGGAGCAATTGGTGGAATGAAAATTGGCAGGGGAAACCGAAGTACTCGGAGAAAACCTACCCCCAGCGCCACTTTGTCCACCACAAATCCCACTTGACCAGACCCGGTATCGAATCCGAGCTGCCGCGGTGGGAAGCCAGCGACTAACCGCTTGAGCTATGGCGCGGCCAGTGTTTTCTATATACTCTCTTCTCGTTAGACCGTGCGCAAGCAAACCGTTAATAAGGTCCGAAAATAATAAGATTAATTCTTTAAATTTAATTTATCTTCTTCGTTTGACGGATTACGCCCTCTGGCCAGTTCCCATGAAGAATTAACCTGAACTTGCGAATCTTACGATCGGAAGCACTCCTCGGGCAGACGATCAGCCCGTCGCAAGGTCGCTGACTACACAGGACAACAGAAACACAGAATAAACGCAGACGAACATGCATGCCTCGACTGGGATTCGAACCCACGATCCCACTGTTTGAGCAGGCGAACACACTTCATCCCTTACACAGTGATCGGCTACTAACCCTTTGCTGTGGCCTGAAAATAAGCACCCATATTTAAAACATACTATATTAAGAATCTTCAGTTCGTCCTATTGAGCCCTTCTTGAGAAGCCGCCAATTGTGCATATACTCAAGAACTTCCCAGCATTTTATGGAACCCAAAGGTTCATTACCATGTTCACAAGAGCCCTCCAGCGGTCCCTATCCTAAGCCAGATCAATCCAGTCCATACCATCCCATTCTATCTCTCTGAGATCCATTTTGATATTGTCCATTCACATACGCCTTGGTCTTCTTCTGGCTTTCCCACCAATATCCTACACGCATTTCACCTCTCCCCCATTCGCGCTACATGCCCTGCCCACCTCATCCTCCTTGACTTCAACATTCTAATTATACTTGGACAACAGTACAAGTTATGAAGCTCCTCATTATGCAGTTTTCTCCAACCTCCTGCCACTACATCTCTCTTCGGTCCAAATATTCTCCTCAACACCCTGTTCTCAAACACCCTCAGTCTATATTCCTCCCTTAATGTCAGAGACCAAGTTTCACACCCAACCAGGCCCACAGGCAAAATTATAGTTTTGTATATTCTAATTTTTATGTTTTTGGACAACAGACGAGAAGACAAGAGGTTCTGGACTCAATGGCAGCAAGCATTACCCGAGTTCAGTTTCCTCTTAATTTCCTCCTGAATCAAATTATGATCTGTTATAGTCGTTCCCAAATATCTGAACTGTGCCACATTTTCAAAACATCTGTTACCTATCTTCATGCCCTGATATTGCCATGCATCCTATACGAAGACACCGCGCGTAAATGAGACGACAATATTAAAATTAATCTAAAAACTTTCCATGCATCTAAGCAACCATGACAATACGGGGTCACGTGACAAAGAGCGGTTTCGCACAGAAATTAGGCAATAGTTTTGTGTCTTAAGGAAAGGGAACTTCTGACGCTGGGGGGTGACATCCGGTGGCCTGCCATCTCCTTTCGAGGATGGGGGAGGGGGAGTTGACTCTGTGAGGGGGGAGGAGGAAGATCCTCTGTGATGCTGCTGGTCGGACAGCTTCCCACACGAATTCCTCTAGAGGCCGCGACATGTTGATGGATGGAATTTATCTCATCCCAGTGGGTTTCCTCCACGTCTTCGTATTAGCCACTGTAAATGTCTCAGCCGCCGGTCACGGTAGCCGAGAGGGCTAAAGCATGCACTGTCTTCGCTCGCTCGGAACCCGGGATCGTGGGTTCGGATCTGTTTCCTGTGAGGTACGAACTGAATTCTTATATATTATTCTTATAAACTGCCGGTCACGGTAGCCGAGCGGTCTAAGGCATATACCGTCTTTGCTCGCTCGGAAGCTGGGATCGTGGGTTCGGATCTGTTTCCTGTGAGGTACGAACTGAATTCTTATATATTATTCTTATAAACTGCCGGTCACGGTAGCCGAGCGGTCTAAGGCATGTACTGTCTTCGCTTGCTCGGAAGCAGGGATCGTGGGTTCCAATCCCACACAAGGCATCGATGTTTGGTATGTATGTATGTATGTTTACTCTGTGTTTATGTTGTCCTGTGTTTAGGTATAGTCCTTACGACGAGCTGATCACCCGTCCAAGGAGTCCCACCGTCTGTGAAATGATCATTAATCTGAAAAAATCAGAGACCAGGGCCCAAGGGGGCTGTTAAGCCAGCGAAAAAAAAATTATGCAGCTCCACTGGATACCAAATGGGACTCAGATTTGAAATGCGCGTGCTAAACAACAAATTCGGGTTTGAACAGTTCTTACCCAGGGATGGAATGTGTTATAAAATAATTCTACCGTTTTTTTCTGTACTTCGGCTAGTTTTAAATTTTTTCCAATTCAAAAACAGTCTTCAACTAAACATGAGCAGAGATCTTAGTCTAACGGTATACACCACACCTAAACTGTAATTAGTCAAGAGTCTGAAATGTCATCCATATTTCCCTGTTGTCTACCGCGAAAACACGTTTAACTCCTGCATAAGGATACAGTACTGGTCTGTTAGTGATAAAAGTTTACATTCAGTACTTCACTGATTAAAGACAAACGGCGAACTAATTAAAATTAATTAAAACTAATTAAAAATGTTCACAGCTTACGAGAAGGATACGACAGACCTCAAGATGAAGTATCACTAATCTTACAGTTATCACAAAAGTGCCATAATTATGTAAGGCAGATTATACTAATGGGACACGCAGTAGAGTAGTTGGTTGAGGCACTATGCTACAAGCCGGAAAGTCGCGGGTTCGAGTCCCGATGAAGTGACTGTTTTTCAATTTACCTAATCCTTCCAGCCGCACTATGGTCCTGGGGTCGACTCAGCCTCTTAACAGAAATGAGTACCAGGAATATTTCTGGGGGTAAAGGACGGCCGGCGCGTAAGGCTGACAGCCTCGACGGCCTGTTACAGGGATAGCTTTATCTTATCTTTTTTTTTATCTGGATGATACTGACGAAATGGAGGGACGGAAGAATTCCAAGAAACCAGAATCCAGTTCAGTTTTGAACGCTAACAGTCGCTAACTTACCATTTCTGTCTTCCATGAGGCGCAATAACTCCGGAGAAAATGAAACTGTATATTATCTACAGCTTGATAACACTGTTCAGAGGAATGTGTGATTCTTAAGTTTATTAAACCTTCTCAAACTGCGACTGACAGATAACCCAACCTGTGAAAGGTGCCTACAAGAAGATGAATCAGCCACACACACCGTGTGTGATTGTGAGGTCATAGCTTATTTAAGATTTCGTCACCTGGGCCAGTTCTTCATGGAACCAAATGACTTTTATAAAGCCCCCATAAATAGGGTCTTACATTTCATCCGAAGTGTGGGATTAATAAAGGGTTAATCCAAAGGGGAAGTATAATAGATCATTGAAGGTCGCAGTGTGAGGGCCGGATTTTATGGCCCACCCTTACATACATATATTGTTAGTTCCTCCGAACTCTAGCCGTGGTAGAGGGGGCATAACATCTCTCACGGAGCTGTGGGAGCAGCCTTATCAGCTTACGTTAGCGTGGGTACTACCAGTTTGGAATGTAGCGTCTTGGAGTGTGATCAGGTGTATAGTACGTTGTGTTGCTTGTTATTTGATCTCCGTTGGCAATGTTTTCCGCTCAGGGAGTAGCTCTGAACGTCACCACAGCAAGCGTACAGCTTCGCGTGCTCCACAAGAGCGTTTACCTTTCCGCGCGGATAAAGTTACGAGGCACTAACTATACACGCTGAGCAGGCGCCACAGCTCAAGTGGTTAGTCGCTGGCTTCCCAGCGCGGCGGCCCGGGTTCGATCCCGGGTCTGGTCAAGTGGGATTTGTAGTGGAGAACGTGGCGCTGGGGCAGGTTTCCTCTGAGTATTTCGGTTTCCCTGCCAATCTTCATTCCACCAATTGCTCCACAATCACCCTCACCTATCATCTGGGGCTGGTACGATAGGCCAGAAGTGGCCGCAGTACAAGGGACTTAGTCCCACCCCACTAGCATTAGAAAAAAACTATATATGTTTATTAACGATACTTTCCCAAGTTCACAGACTATGTAGCGTAGACTGGAAAGACTGTAAATGATGAATTAGCAAGGATACGGAGCAAGCAGTAGTGGATTTATTTGAGTAAAGCCCCATTACCCAAGGGGATAAGGAAAATCGAGATTTGAAGCCAGGCCTCTGAAAGAAGAACACGAATGCTAAGGGCTATAGCGCGATTTCCACTTTGGCGCGATTGTATATTATGAACAGTAAAGAATGTGGAAGGAAAAGTTTTGGAAGAAAGCAGTATTATGGGATGTGGCGCCGTATAGATCTTGTGTGAACCAACGTTCTTCCGGAACGTCGTTTCACATAAGATCTACACGAGGCCACATCCCAGAAGACATCATTCTACATAGTCACCGCCGTGAAAACCTCAAATCTTACAATGGAACAGTTTTTGATAGCCTTGAAACACTACCCTAGCCTTCATCTTGAGGACCAAAGAAAAATCTCAGCGAGAACAGCAAGTCTATCGAACCTGGGACCTCCCATATACTACGCAGTCGGTGGGACGCAAACGCATGGCGGATTGACACGTGTATTCATATGAGTTCCTCATGAGCTATTACTGTATTAAAAATGTACATCCAAATGGGGAATACAGCTGTGGACTCCGAATATATTAGAAAATATTACGTTTGGAAATGTAATACAGATTAGATCTACATCTACACAATTTGAAGCAACTATCAGGCGACATTTATCAAACTGCAAGGACAGACGCACGTAATCTGATATGTTTAATTCAGGGCGACATCTGGGAAGGGAAGCAGAACATCTTGAGAAGGAGACAGCACATTAGAACATGGCCATTACTCCGTTAATGTTTTGTTGGAACACCCACTGTTTCGGTTGGACAGTAATGGCAAGCATCCTAAATTGTAGGAGGGTCCTGCATTGTGAACTAATGGACAAGTTTATTACTATTTCCTCTCAAAGCATAAATACTGGACCTGAAATAAACGGTGAACCAGTAACGCCATTTGCAAACAGGAAAGTGAAACCGTTTTCACTGGGTGTATAACAAAACGCAGTATCGAATTTGTGGTTTTCACAGAGGCCATGACATTTTGGGTTCTTTCAATAGTTCCCTAATTCCACTGTGTTTCGTTAGTATGTTTAAATATTAACGAAAATAAGGTGTCTTGCAGACAGAGCTCATCACTTGACGGAAACTGAACACATCAGCCAATGAACATCATAAACGCAGAGATGATTTTTTTTTCGAGAATACAGTACGTGAAGAGTAACACGCCACACACTGGGCTATACTGGTGTTACGTCAAAACGATTTAATCTAGAACTCATCAATATTAGTAACACAAATATATCTTTACACGGTACATGAGTTAGTTTCATATATTATAGGATAATACAAGATTAACTATATTAGGTAAAATCTAAAGCCGATCATCCGGTCACGGTAGCCGAGTGGTCTAAGGCATGTACTGTCTTCGCTCGCTCTGAAGCCGGGATCGTGGGTTCGGATCTGTTTCCTGCGAGGTACGAACTGAATTCTTATATATTATTCTTATACACTGCCGGTCACAGTAGCCAAGCGGTCTGAGGCATGTACTGTCTTCGCTCGCTCGGAAGCCGGGATAGTGGGTTCAAATCCCACACAAGGCATGGATGTTTGGTATGTGTATGTGTTTATTCTGTGTTTGTGTTGTCCTGTGTTTAGGTAGTGACCTTACGATGAGCTGATCACTCGTCCAAGGCGTCCTACCGTCTGTAAAATGATCAAAATAATAATAATAAGAAAAGAAAACTCGACACCGTAAATGTACAAGATGAACGGATTAAGTAAGTAAAACCGATCACAGTGGCCGCGTGGTCTAAGGCCCGAACTGTCTTCGCTCGCTCGGACACTGGGATCGTGGGTTCGAATCCCACTAGAGACATGTATGTTTGCGTTTATTCTGTATTTGTGTAGGTAGTGGCCTTGTGACGGACTGATCCCCTGTCCAAGGAATCCTACCGATTGTCTTAGAAAGATTAAGAAACTGAAGTGAAACAAAGCGTTTCACGGATTCCCACGCTCCAAGTGGGAGCAACAAGAGAGAGAGAGAGAGTAACATGGTGTATTAATACAACGATTGACTTCTTAGAAATTATCCATCGTCCTATTTTTAATTAAAACGTCGTTTCGGAAACTGGACTCTCAGCTGTCACGTAAAAAGCCTGTTCAGTTGGGCCTAATCGACAGAGCTAGCCCCTATCTCTGGAAAGTTTACATAAAAATAGGAGGATGGTTAGTGCCCAAGGGGTCAATCATTGTAACTGAACTATGGATAAATAAGCTGACAGCTGATGAAATCTGCTAGCACATTACTAAACTACTTTAATACTAACTACATGAGGCGTTATCCTATTCGAGAAGCTGACAGTCGTCCAGCTACTTAAGAAATCCCAGGTTTATTTATAGAAACAGAGGTTCACCACCATATTAAAAAGATCGACTACTGGATCATATTTTCAGCCATATAAATCCAGCCTATATCCTATTTCTTTAAGAACCATCTTAATATTAATCCTTCCATTTCGGCCTAGGTCTACCGAGTGGTCTCTTTCCTGCTCTTCGAGAAATATTTCGTATGTACTGCTCATCTCTCTCATTTGTTCTATATTCCCCGCTTATCTTATTTTGCTGTCGCTGACCACCGTAACATCTGGCGGAAAAATTGCAACTGGAGCTTCCTGTGGTAACAAACGGAGCTACAATGACGTCACTAGTGCCGCCAGCAGCCGGAGTACCACAACCGTAAATATACTGAGACAAGCCCGCACTAAATTGGTACGTACATGAAATTCATGCACCGGCGCGACCAAGAATTGCGGACAACTTCCCATAAGTGAAACGAAACCGTTAATCAACTAAACACAACGTGCGTTGCGTTGAAAGGGCCACTGCAACCGTCGGCTGGGTCCAAACGCAGGAAGAGAAGTGTGTTGCAATGCGCGATGCGTGACTGTACTACGATAACTGCAGACAGAGGCGGTGTTGTTTCCTAATGACGTCATGACACAGTGTGGGGGGGGGGAGGGGGGGGACCTGCCAGCTGTTTGGTCCAGAACAAATAGGGAACAACCACGCAGTGCCTGTAATTTTCATATTGCTCTTGTTGTCAGAATTCTTCACGACAATTCGCAAGGTCGCGGAACCAGGCGCGCTTCATCGTAAACGGAAACTCCTGAAAGCGAAGAGCACAAGAGAATGAAGACAGTTTAACCTGAACTGACTTTAGGTTATTTTTAAAAGAAAATACCGGATCCAAAAAGATATATATACATATATATATTCGTTACGTCAATCCACAAGCACAAGCGCAAAAAAACGTAAACCAGTTTCAAAGAAAAGCAGCATACAACATATGCAGCATATTTTGTTCCATTTTACCAAATGTCAACTTTTTCCCAACTTTAGCGGATAGAGGGTGTCACGTGGTCAGCGCAACGGATCCCCACGGCCGTTAATTTCGGTTTTCTAGACCGCAGCCACTATTTCCTTGAAATAGCTCCTCAATTATCCTCACTAGGCTGGGGGACCCTTTTCCAGACCCACTACTTCTCAGAAAATCTCGTAGCGCCGGGAGTCGGACCCGGACCTCTGGATCTGTAGCCTGGAACTTTGACTACGGGACCACAGAGGCGGTAACTTTGCCGACACGCGGCGGTCGCTCTGGCGGTATAGTTCGCTTGCGGACTAAAACCACGGAGTTTGTTTTTTTCCCAAATGTCATGATATGCGATTATCATCAACCCCGATGCAGTGTTCTGAACACACGGTTTCGCTCCTCGGTGAATATATTGACTCTACTGAGGCCTGATGCCGAGACATTCTATATAAAGCCTTTCTATTTACGCAAGGCGTCCATACGCACAACAGCTAAACGTCCGTCTGTCTGTCTCACCCCATTTCTCCGAAACAGCGTCTCGCAGAAAGCGGTAAAGTCGAAAATGATCTTTCCGAACAGGCAACCCCGTAAACATTGTTGCTCTTGCTCTTACATACATGGGTTCGATTTCAAGTGAATTTCTTTCTCCATTCATTCCTCCACGACCGCCTCTGTGGTCTAGTGGTCAGAGTTCCTGGTTACAGATCCAGAGGTCCCGGGTTCGATTCCCGGCGCTACCAGATTTTCTGAGAAGTAGTGGGTCTGGAAGGGGGTCCACTCAGCATCGTGAGGATAACAGAGGAGCGATTTGAATGGAAAAGTAGTCAGAGTTCCTGGTTACAGATCCAGAGGTCCCGGGTTCGATTGCCGACGCTACCAGATTTTCTGAGAAGTAGTGGGTCTGGAAGGGGGTCCACTCAGCATCGTGAGGATAACAGAGGAGCTATTTGAATGGAAAAAGTATCAGCTCCGGTCTAGAAAACCGAAATTAACGTCCGTGGAGATTAGTTGCGCTGACCACACAACACCCTCTATCCGCTAAAGTTGGCAGTAACTTCGCAGACAAGCGGCGGTCGCTCTATCGGTATAGTTCACTTGCGGACTAAAGCCACAGTTTGTTTTGTTTTTGTGTTATTCCTTCCTCCACGAGAAAGGCACTGAGAACGTAACAACAACCAGTATATCACCGGTATGTATATAGAATATTATCCTTCAACAATTACTAAGCTGTGCATGAATTTGTCAAAACATTTATAAATTATTATATATTTTAAATTCGCTTAGTGGGGGGTGGAGTCCAACTGGGTCCACTCGGCACGGCGGCCACTGATTGGCCTATTGTACCTGCCCCGGATGATTATGATGATGGAGAATTTGGTGGAATGAAGATTGGCAGGGGAACCGAAGTACTCGGAGAAAATCCGCCCCAGCGCCACTTTGCATGGCGCGGCCAATTATTATATATGGTCTATTTACAAAGAACTGTTTAAAAAAAGGTTTTGTTAAAATCTAGAACCAGTTTGGTTCGTGCCCTTTACACTGCCTCTTTAATGGAAGTTGAGTGTTTACCGCGTCTTAGTGTCGTTGTCCAGTTGTTCGGGCCTCGCCGTGTTTAAAAAGAAACACAACATTTATCAATCACACTGGACGGCGCTAATAATCCTTTATACTATTACTAGTGTGACGGACCAGGATGAACCAAGTCAGAGATAGTATATTTAATCGAATAAATAAAAAATAAATCAGAGGAAATGGTTGAAATAAACTGTATCGTAAACATAAACAGGCATACACATATATCTGGACTTCCAAGACAGAAGACAGACCAAATTAAATTTCAAAACGTATCATTTTAGACTCACATGCTGTTTTGTATACTCGTAGACGTAGGGCTTTGTCTCTCATGGAGAGGCTTACGAATGACCTGCCAAGAAGGTTCGTGTAGCGGTAATACACGTATCTATATAACATCTAAATGTTTGTGACAACGGTATATTAATACAATTATTGTGTTTCTGGACATTATCTATCATCCTGTTTTATTTAAAACGTTTCGGAGACCGAATTCTGTCTCCGCCTTCAGGTAAGAGCCTACTCAGTTGGGCACAATCGATAGAGCTAGTTCCTGTCTCCGGAGTGGGTTTCTACCTAAAGACGGAGACAGGATTCCAGTCTCCGAAACGTTGTTTTAAATAAAAACAAGATGATGGATGTCCAAAAACACAACAATTGTATCTATATCTATATTTGGGGAGCAGTTTGTCTGAATGTTGGTGGGGACATCAGCAATCCCGATTTCGTGGTTTTACTCTCTTCACCCAGGCAAATGCGGGGATGATGCCTCGATCAGGCTACGACCGCTTCTTTACAAATATGTTCCAATTCATTATTCACTTACCGCTCGACGCTATATACATAGACTGAGACTAGAACGTTGTACAACGAATCACAAAAGAACGGTAAAAATGAAAGTAAAGGTATCCCCGTAACAGGCCGTGGAGGTCCATAGGGTTGTGAGACGTAGAGGCTCCCACTTTATCTAGACAATCGGCTCACAGATGGCGGTAAGTTTGTCAGCCTTACGCGCCGGCCGCCCTTTACCCCCAGGAAAATTATTTAATTAATTCCTGGTACTCATTTCTGTTAGAGGCTGAGTCGACCCCAGGGCCGTAGTGCGGCTGGAAGAGTTAGGACAACTGAAGAAAATCCACCTCATCGGGATTCGATCCCGCGACATTCCGGCTTGTAGCATAGTGCCTCAACCAACTACGCTACCGCATGCCCTAAAAGATCAGGGTGCTGAGGCATCTAAGCGAAAGCAAAAAGCAAGTGGAGAAAACCGAATAATGAGGGGCTTCACCAAATATTATGAGCCATCGTGAATGGTTCTACAGCCTGTTGCAGGTTTGACTGCCTTAACGGCGCCTCCCCACTGATCCTTTCCCAGCGCCTAATTTGGAGAGTTTTTGAATCTTGTTCAGCACCCCCAAGCCACCTTAGGGCGAGGGAGGGGGGGTGTCTCTCCCATTCTTCCTCTGCCGTCCATCTTGGTGAATGTTGTTTCATTTGTTCTACACAGGTGTCGCGGCCACCTCGGTCTCCTTGCCTCCACCACTTCGATTATGACAGCTTCAATATACAGTTAGGCCCCCCATACACACACAGTTTGGCCTGCCGATCGACCTGCAGGTAGAACTGATTGAACAGTCCAAACGATTGGCCGGCCGGCCGCACCACAAACATCAGTTTTGCCTTTCAGCCTTGAACTGTGCAGGCCGAACGGGAGGCCAAACTGTGTGTGTATGGGGGCCCTTATATACAATTCACCACTTGCTACTCCCATTAATGGGGCCGTATGTTTTGTCTTAGCATTTCCCTTTCAAATACTCTTAGTCCATGGTTGACTGCGTTTATTCTGTTTATGTCTTCTTGCGTAGGTAGCGGCCTTGCGACGGGCTGATCACCCGTCTAGGGAGTCCTACCGTCTATAAGACTCAAAATTTAAAATTAATTAATTCTGAATGGGAACAGAGCAGAGGTAGAACAAGAAGAAAAAGAAGATATACGAGTATTTATTTGGTTTCTTCACGTTTAGACAGAAGGCAGCTTCGCTTCTGTACGGCAGAACATGTCTCAAAACTGTTTTATGTAGTTCACACTTAGTTGGGTGGGCAAACCAAAGAAAACGGGATGGGTAGAGAATATAGCAAGAATTCAAAATTGTAGGAGAATCCGAAGGAGAAACACGGTTAGGGAGATCTAGGCAGACAAGGGAGGATATTACTGAAACATGTTTTAGGCAGTAGGTGTGAGTGTTGGCTGCTATCAACTGGCTCACAAGCTGGCGAACAGTCATAAACCTTACCATTTTATGAAAGTCGTCTAATTCTCTGAGTAACCGAGCAACTATCAGCTGCTCTAGAAGAAATATGCTCCATGAGGTCAGGTAACAGATTTTTCCTCCCGTAAAATAACTTCATAAAAAGTGAACGCTGTCGAACCCTGGATGGAGACTAGTTCACCCAATCACCGAACAGAGAGCGCAGTAGTAAACGGCTTCAGGTTCAGTACAGATGCTGCTTAATAACACAGTTCTCCACTTCACACGTCACACTTCCTCTGAATGAAATTCTTCAAGTATTGTAACGAGGCATCAGTATTCGGGTATGCCCCAAATGTCTGCGCAGCCCATATGCTCGACGTATATTAGTCCAGGCTTATACAGTACACAATGTCGTAACCTTCTGTTTCCTTTTTTAATTTCGACCGTCCAGTCATGAACTCACTGCTGAGCAAAATTCCAGCAATAAAAGCACATTACTGGAGTTGGACTGGTGGGGGGGGGGGAACTCATTGGAGAGATCTGGACAAAACTCGTGCTATAGTCTATTCAGAATGTCTATGGACAGGAAGTAAACACAGAGAGTGAACAAGAACAGGCAGATTACACCAGAAGTCCACAAAGGCAAAGGTATAGGTGTCCCTGTAACAGGCCTTGAAGTCACATAGGGTTGTGAGACGTCGAGGCTCCCACAACTTCTAGACAACTGACTCACAGATGGCGGTAAGGTTGCCAGCCTTACGCGCCGGCCGCCCTTTAACCCTAGGAAGGTTCCTGGTACTCAGAAGCTGCCAATTGTGCAGACACTCAAGAACTTCATCGCATTTTATGGAACCCGAAGGTTCATTACCGTGTTCACAAGAGTCCTCCAGCGGTTCCTATCCTGAACCAGGTCAATCCAATCCATACCATCCCATCCTATCTCTCTGAGATCCATTTTAATATTGTCCACCCACCTACGCCTTGATCTTCTCAGTGGTCTCCTTCCTTCCGGCTTTCCCACCAATATCCTATATGTATTTCTCCTCTCCCCCATTCGTGCTACATGCCCTGCCCACCGCATCCTCCTTAATCTGATCATTCTAATTATACTTGGAGAAGAGTACAAGTTATGAAGCTCCTCATTATGCAGTTTTCTGCAACCTCCTGTCAGTTCATCTCTCTTCGGTCCAAATATTCTCCTCAACACCCTGTTCTCAAACACCCCCAGTCTATGTTCCTCCCTTAATTTCAGAGACCAAGTTTCACACCCATACAGAACCACAGGAAAAATTACAGTTTTGTATATTCTAATTTTTATGTTTTTAAACAGGTCAATCGAAACAAATCCAATGACCTCACCGAGAATCGAACCCGCGATCTTCCAGCTTGCAGCAACCAATTACCAATCTCAACCAATTACGCTACCGCGTGCCTCCATTCACACGATGGCCCACATAAAGTCCGTGATATTTAAAATTCTATTCTGAGTAAAACTGACTAGGTATGGCGAGAATTGTGATCAAAGGTACTTCCCCGGCCCTCGTCCAGTAGGAGGCCAATATGATACCGCGCCCTCTCGCTAGCGTTAGTTGATGTCTGCTCCATACACAACCTGAATAAAACACAGGACAAATACTTTCTGTCCGTTAGGGGATAACAAACTGGGTGAACCATTACTGTGGGGCCCGGGGAACCTGCAACGTTGATCTGAAGCCTGCAGTTAATCTAATTAATATTTACACATTCAAGTCCTACCGTACATAAAACGCAATGTGTCTCAATTACGCAGATAAACCAAATCGGTTAATTTTGTTTAAGGAAACAATCCCTGCTTATTGTGGGAACCATATGAAACATATAAATCCACTCTGTGAGCACAGTGCGGAGTTTCTTAATGTTATACAGCACACGGTATACACAATAGCCACTCTGCTTAAAGGATTTACCGCGTGGTTCAAAGCCAGCGAGTGTCAGAACCAATTTACTGAGTTGTTATATGATTTCAGTTGGGCTTTACACATACAGAAATGTTTTGGGGAGTTGTATGCCTCATATTTCTCACACTCGTGTGTGGCAATTCTACAGCACGCGGTACCAACATATCTCTCTTCATTATTTACACAGACAATCCGGCCATGTTACGAACGTAGTCGTTTCTATGGTTTCGTGCTTAATGTTTTGGCTCGAGCTGGATCTGTGATCTGAGGACCTCACGGTGTTAAGTATCAATATTATCGTCTTCTCAGATATGATGTCTTGTAGTTCGGTTGATAAGTACCAACATTTCGGAGGAACATTCTGCCTCTCTCTTCAGGGCTGAGGTCTTGTACCCTGAAGATGGAACCGTCTAACGATAAACTATGCGGTATCGCATCCCAGAAGACTCAAGCCTTAAAAAATGGTGGACGCAGAAACAAGCATTATGAATAAGGTACAATTCTGGAGGCAGATGTTATGGTTTCTTTCAGAAAGACAGAGTAACATAAATACAGGCGTGGAAACTTTCGAAAGAAACTGTGAATTACTGAATAGGGTTTACGTAGATGTGATCGTATGTTAGGTTTATAGTATGGTTCCTTAGATTGGAAAAAAAAAACAAACAACTTGTTGGCCTGTAGTCCGCACACGAACTATACCGACCGAGCGACCGCCGCTTGTAGACGAAGTTAGTGTCAACTTCAGCGGATAGAGGGTGTCGTGTGGTCAGCGCAACGAATCCTCACGGCTGTTAATCTCGGTTTTCTAGACCGAAGCCACTATCTCTTTGAAACAGCTCCTAAATTATCCTCAAGAGGCTGAGTGGACCCCGTTCCTAACCCACTATTTCTCAGAAAATCTGGTAGCGCCCAGGAATCGAACCCCGAACCTCTGGATCTGTAGCCAGGAACTCTGACCACTAGACCACTTAGATTGAGTTCTGTTAACTTGCTCACGTCAGTAGACAATCGAATATCAATGTTACACAGAAACTCGTACCAGGACCACCGAATGGCTGAACTGAAAAATGGGTGTTCAAAATCGGCATCCGGATCCAGTCGATCTTCTTATAGATCCGTTCACGGTGATCCACTCGTTCGAGAACACTGGATCTCTACCTACTAAAGGGACTAAGCTCGTGTCTTGCCGGCAATAAATTCTGCTGCCTTTACATCACATGCAGTGCCCCTTTATCAGAAGCTGAAGAACACACTGACGTACTGCACATAAAACGGCTCAATAAGGAAGATGACGTTTCTGTATTACTGAAAACCCGAAGAATATTACGTTAAGCATGCAAGTTCGAGTGAATGCGATATTTAATATACTCCATCTACTCTACAGACCAGAGTACGATATACCTTTTGTAGGCAACCTGTGCAAGTATTGCTGAAATTTCAACCGCCGTTTATGTACCGGAAGTGTGTTGAAAACAGTATCCAGTACATTTCTGATGTTGACGTAACGGTCTACGTCACTAAATGATTATGACGTACCATCGTTTTCACGTAACTTATCAGTCATGTGCAGCTTTAAGGCAGGGGTAAGTTAATTACGAATAATAAGCCTGAAGGTCGTGGGTTCGATTACCGATGAGGATACTGGATTATGCATTTGACCTAATCCTTCCAGCCGTAATATGGTCATGGAGTCGAGTACAAGGAATGTTCCTGGGGGGTAAAAGGCGGCCGGCGCGTAAGGCTGACAACCTTACCGCCATCTGTGAGCCGGCTGTATAGAAAATGTGGGGGTCTCAATGTCTCACAACCCTATGGGCCTTCACGGCTGTTACCTTTACCCTTATCTTAAGTAAGATACGCATATTTTAAGTTCGAGAGAAGGACATTTAGTAGAATTACATACAACGTATAGTTTTATGAAAGGTGTAACTGCAAAACTGTGGTCATGGGCATGTTACAGTTATTCGGCAATCAGAATTATCAGAATTTATGATTAGTCAAAGGTCCGAACGTGCGCACACTGTCCTCACATTGACGCTGTTTCCATTGTTAACCAAACTCCGTGTCTTTTAGTCCGCAAGCGAACTCTACCGACCGAGTGACCGCCGCTTGTCGGCGAAGTTAGTGCCAACTTTAGGGGATAGAGGGTGTCGCGTGGTTACTGCAACTAATCTCCACGGCCGTTAGTCTCGGTTTTCTAGACCGGAGCCGCTACTTTTCCATTCAAGTAAATCCTCAATTATCCTCGTGATTACAACACTCGCAGCTAAGAAGGGAACACACGTCACAAGACACGGTTTACGCAGAATATACGAAAAACGACCCCCCATAATGGAAGAACCACACGCAAGTTTTAATTATGACACATAAGGTGAATAATCTTAACAAGTTTTAGCGAGTGTAAATTTATTATAGTTGACAAATACGCACTTTTTAAATACTTTTTAAATAATTTTATAAAGGCAAGCAATGAAACAGATTAGCGTAATTTGGACACCTGATGATGGCACTGTGTTGCCGAAACATGTCGTGAAGTAACAGCTGAAACTGAGTGCACTACAAGACGGCCACTGTATACATATAATGGATATCCTCGCGAGACTAAGTGGACCCCGTTCCAGACTCACCACTTCTCAGAAAATCTGGTAGCGTCGGGATTCGAACCCGGGACCTCTGGATCTGTAGGTTGAAGGGGTTGCAGCAAAAATACTTCGATAGGAAGCCAAGGATTTATGTGAACGTAGTGCACATGCGCCAACTGCATTCTTTATGCAGGAGTTTTATTTATAATGCACCTGAAACCTCGGCTAATAAGTCCTATCTGTCACAGTGTATACTAACGTGGCTGAAGAAATCATTAATAAAGTTCTTCAGCCACTAGAAATATCACTGCCCACTAAAGCTGTTTCATGTCTGTCAAAATAGTTTGCAATAAACTTCCGCTAATGTCTTACAGCCATCACAAGCAGCCTACCTTTACAGAACTACAATGAAAGTGTAAGGTAAAGGTAAAGTTGTCCGTGCGTTTAATTAATCATGACGCCATGAAAACGATAAGGGAGAATGGAGGTATGGCTCCAGGTATTCTTAGTGTCGACACCAGATGGAGGTGAGTGACCCCTGTTCAGAAGCAGACCGCGGTTCCTCGCAGGGCCTGGTCACTTCACCAACTGAGTGATTACGACTCACATTCAAGTTTCAAAGTAAAAGTAAAGCTATCCCTGTAGTTACTATAGGATTCTGACGATGGTGTATAACACACTGATATATTCGGTTTTTGGACTTTATCCATCGTCCTGGTTTTTAAGAGCTAGCCTCAATCACTGGACCAGTGATTGAGGCTACCTCTTTCTAACGGACCCAACAGAATAGGTTTTTCCTTCACCTGAGGACGGAAACAGATCCAGTTTCCGAAACGTCGTGTTTTTATTTGTTATCTTAAAAACCAGGACGATGGATCAAGCCCAAAAACCCAATATATCAGTAAAGCTATCCCTGTAACAGGCCGTGAAGGTCCATAGGGTTGTGAGATGTTGAGGGTGCCACATTATCTAGACAATCGGCTCAAAGATGGCGGTAAGGTTGTGAGTCTTACTCGCCGGCCGCCCTTTACTCTCCAGGAAAATTCCTGGTACTCATTTATGTTAGAGGTTGAGTCGACCCCATGGCCATAGTGCGGCTGGAAGGATTAGGTAAATTGAAAAAATCCACCTCACCGGGATTCGATTCCGCGACCTTCACGTTTGTAGCATAGTGCCTCAACCAACTACGCTACCGCGTGTACCTTCAAGTTACAAAGAGAAATTAAATCTGGTTCGTATCGGCCAAATGTATACATTATTCACGTCACGTTAAACTCGAACTTTGTTGCGCTTTTCACCGTACAAAACACTGACCTCATTAATATCAATAATTATCTGAAATATTTTTCGGTATGGTGAATACGTAACGAAATATAATACGTAACATCTGTCTCAAATAAGTGCACGGTTTATGCTGTTCCCCAACTCGGTGAATGACAGAATCTGCGGTATCCATTTTGTTTTCTCTATTTCTTAATAGTTTTACAAAATCAGGGTTGTGTCTTAAACATTTCATGGTGCAAAAGCGATCAGTAACAAAAACAAACTCCGTGGCTTTATTCCGCAAGCGAACTATACCGACCGAGCGACCGCCGCTTGTCGGCGAAGTTAGTGCCAACTTCAGCGGACAGAGGGTGTTGCGTGGTCAGCGCAACGAATCCCAACGGCCGTTAATTTCAGTTCTCTAGACCGGAGCCGTTATTTTTCCATTCAACTAGCTCCTCAATTATCCTCACGAGGCTGAGTAGACCCCGTTCCAGACCCACTACTACTCACAAAATCTGGTAGCGCCGGGAATCAAACCCGGGAATTCTGAATCTGTAGCCAGGAAATCTGACCACTAGACCACAGAGGCGGTCCGGAAAATGGATCTACCGTATTTACGCATGTATAGGCCGCACATTTTTTGCCAAAAATTCAAGAGGAAAACTGGGGTGCGGCTTATATTCGATATATTCGAAATCACACTTCATTTAAAAAAAATTACATTCATAATTAGTAATACAGGGTGTAATACTCCTGAAATAATTTTGCAAGAAAATTATTTTTTCTATAATTTCTGTCTGAAAATTGTGCTGCGGCCTATACATGCGTAAATACGGTATATACCTGGGTATTGCGTTGCTTGGTAAAAACAATTCGAGAAGCCATAATGAAGCTGCGACACGGGAGCACAGGCTAGAAGTCTGACATGATAAACAAAGTTAAGTAGATGAATTTATTTAAAGAAAGCTTGGGAGAAAACAGTCGCTAGTCTGCAATACACAGATATGAAAGCTAACGAAGGATGGAAATAATTTCTTTAGTCTTATTTCTGGCACTGCTCTTGACAAATGCTAGGATGGTTCGGTTTTCATATCCCGAACTGGCCAGATCGAGTCATAAAATGCAACACATTTTTTCACGTCTCTACGGAGGAAATGAAGCCGGACAGCTCAGCCTGCACAGAGTAATGGTCGCATTTCTACACATCTAAATTTAGGACCCGACGCCGCAGTGGGGATGCCTGCGAGAAAGCTGCATATGAACCAGTGTGGAGACTGCCAGCATCTCCAACATGAAGGCTGCCAGGTTCAGCAGATGTTATGCAAAGCTTTTTTTTACAATAATGTTTGGTGAAAGAATTTTACGGACAGCCTGACGTATTAATTTTAATAATCACCGTATATTACTGATGTAAATTTTAATATCTTACTGTTTCTGTAACCATATCTCTGCTATTAAATTCTGTAGGTAAGAGTCCATTTCGGTCACCTAGGCATTGATGACGATATTATTAAAATGGATCTCAAAGAAATAAGACGTCAGGGTGTTGATTGGCTTAATATGGTCAGGACATGATCCAATGATGTGTTCTTTGAAATTGTAACGAGCTTTCGGGTTCAATGTGACGGTTAATTCTTGAGCAAATACGCGAATATCAGATTAACAAGAAGGAATCTGCTCAAAAAGTCAGTTACTGGACATATAACATTGTTTCCTGACAAACTATAAAGGAAAATGTAAAGGTACAGTTGTCCCTGTGCTTAAAAAATTAAGCACTACGCCATGAAGACGTATGGGGGAGTGGATGTATAGATCCACGTGTTCTCGACCTCAGCACTAGTTGGAAGTGGTCAGATTTACGCCCCGGGGAAAGATCCCCCAGGTACCCAATGGATAAGAGGCTAGGTGGGCCCCAAAACCGGTCTGGACGACATGGAGAGAAGACAAATTTTGTTCTTACAGGGATTCGAACTCCGACCCGCCAGTCGTTGCACCGACTGCGCTATCCTTAATCCAGACTTAATGTTGAAGGCAATCCTGAAGGCTCGGTTACTACAGCGTGGCTGGGTGGAGGGAAGACCGAAGGCCACGTCCGGCACCACACGCACAGATGAAGGCTGTCTCTTTCCATCACGCGGCTGGAGCAGATGTCTGCAGAGATCACGGTGACTGCCGAGACAGAGGCATCAACCCCCACCCGCGGCATCCATAACTAAACAAAGCGAGCCAACAGTCCTCATGCCTCCACCTCTCCGACATATTGGCAGCTCCAGCGTCCTCAAGAGGGAGGGGAAGTGGCAACAGCCATCCAAAGATATCTTGAGATTGCCACACAACTGTCAAATTGGCCAGGACCTTATTACGTTGCCTGGTTCATTCAGAAATGTTCACGTTTTTAAATTGTGAATGCTTTTCATGTTACAGGGCGAAGTAAGGTGCGGTTGCATTTTATGCGAGGATGCGTTCCTTCAATTCTCTCATAATTCAAGACAAGTTCTGAAACACATACACGATTCTTGCCAAATTTTGGAAAAGGGAGGGGGATTCGCATTATTTCAAACTTTGGGCACAAGTGAGGCTATGTTAATATTTCTTATAAAGTATTATTTCTCACAACTTGTACTCTTCTCCAAGTATAATTAGAATGCTCAAGTCAAGGAGGAAGAGATGGGCAGGGCATATAGCACGAATTGGGGAGAAGAGGAATGCATATAGGATATTGATGGGAAAGACAGACGGAAAGAGACCACTGGGAAGACCAAGGCGGAGATGGGTGGACAATATTAAGATGGATCTCAGAGAGATGGGATGATATGGATTGGATTGATGTGACTCAGGATAGGGACCAGTGGAGGGCTCTTGTAAACACGATAATGAACCTTCGGTTTCCATAAAATGCTGGGAAGTTCATGAGTAGCTGCACACTTGGCAGCTTCTCAAGGGCTCAACTCCATGAGTGAGTGAGTGATAGTATTATTTCAAATTCGCATAAAATGCGACCCCACTCTGTTAGCCTACATACAGTTTATTACATCTAACGGGACATGGGCTCATCCCCAGCTCCCTCTGTAAGACGGTTTCTTATCAGCTTACTATCAGAAGACTGAGAGACTTTACGCTTTCCAGAAGATAACGTTTTATATTGTCTTTTACTTTACGACATTGTTGTAATCTTGTAGGCATTTACTAACGCCTTGGAGGAACTCCGACTTCAAAGTAGAATTGGTCCTCCTAACTGTCGGTCCGCACCTATAAGACTGTACGGTGTCATATGTACATACAGTAGCTCTCATTGCAAAAACATTCATTGTCCACTGGCAACAAAACTGCCATTAAAATGTCCATTTCTATGTCAAGCCAGAAATGTCATCTTTTTCGTTACTTTCCTGTCCCTCTACTTGATGTCATAACGCGATCATAGCTTCTAGAAAATCGTTCGGCCGCTCAGGCAAAGAGGACATACAGTCGTCGCATCAACCCCGACCGCACTGATTCGGACTAGCAGCGGAATAGACAAAATGTATATATGCATTGCAGTTTCTTTTTAATAAGCAAACCCCGTGGCCTGTAGTCTGCAAGCGCTATACCGACCGAGCAACCGCCGCTTGTCGGTGAAGTTAGTGCCAACTTTGGCGGATAGAGGGTGTCGCGTGGTCAGCGCAACGAATCTCCACGGCCGTTAATCTCGGTTTTCTAGACCGGAGCCGCTATTTCCTTGAAATAGATCCTCAATTATCATCACGAGGCTGAGTGGACTCCGTTCCAGATCCACTACTCCTCAGAAAATCTGGTAGCGCCGGCAATGGAACCCGGGACCTCTGGATCTGTAGCCAGGAACTCTGACCACTAGACCACAGACGCGGTCTTCTCTTTAATAAGGCCCCAATAAATCTCTGAGCAGCTACCGGGAAGCAAGTTTATGCGTTATGTGCCGGTGGCCTGTAATTGAGGGCCCCAGTTACTGTACTTACGTGTTATAGAACACAGCGAGTGAGATACACACTGGAACGTGAAGTGGCTCCGTAAGAAATCAAGGGAAACATCCTGATACAAGTTTCTCGACGTTACAATATAATCGTATACATGAAATTCGTCTGATCGGTAAAGCAGGTTTCGACGAAATCGACATTTCGCGTCCGGGCCCCAAGTGCGAGCATAGTTGCTTTCCTGAAGATGCCGCCTGTAAGTTTTACTTAAGGAGATGGTCTATATAATTTAATTTTGTTTAATAAAAATCTTTAAGAGCCTTTTTTTTTCGAGAAAATCCGTGTTTTGTCTCTAGGGGTTCATTTTTAGCCCCCCCCCCTTCTTTTTGGAGCTCTAATGTTCATATTCACCGGACACTGACCTATAACGGACACAATCTTTAGACACCGAATACGAATAAAATTCGTCCGACAGTTCAGGCGTTAGCGACGCGCACATACTTACATACAGACGGACACACGGTATTAAAAATTGTTTTTATATATTCAGGAAGGGGAGGCGCTCAAAACGTGTAAATCCGTCGAAATCTCAAGATCGATTGATTTTTTTATGAAGAAAATAATTCCCCATATATACTACATAAATGAGAATTAAAAACAATTATTCATATAACCGTAAATAAACTGATACATATAGGGTCGTCATTGGAGGAGAACATTTGGACTTAAAGACAGAAGAAATAATATGTGAAGGCAGAAAATTGAATAGTGACGAGTTTCATAATTTATACTTTCCAGAAAATATTATTTGGGCGATAAAATCCATGAGGATGAGAAGAGCGAGGCATGTAGCATGCATGGGAGACGAGAAATGTATGCAAGATTTTGATGCGGAAATCTGAAGTGAATAGACTAATTTCTAGATATACAGTGTAGGTGGGAGAATATTAAAAACAAATCTTAAAAAAATACAGCCTGTGCATTAGGTTGAAGTGACTCTGGATAGGATCCAATGGCAATGTGTTAGTTAACAGAAAATTAATCTTTGGATTCAATACAAGGTAGACAATTTGTTTACAAGTCGAGCGACTTTGATATTTAAAAATTAAGGAAAAATTTCTTTCTAAATTAATTCACTGTTAAGAAGTTGGTCACCCAATGACTGTCTTCGAATTACTGACACTTCTTCCTTACAAATATGATTCATAAAGTAACAGCAGGCCGGTCACGGTAGCTGAGCGCTCTAAGGCATGTACTGTCTTCGCTCGCTTGGAAACCGGGATCGTGGGTTCGGATCTGTTTCCTGTGATGTACGAACTGAATTCTTATATATTATTCTTATACACTGCCGGTCACGGTAGCCGAGCGGTCTAAGGCATGAACTGTCTTCGCTCGCTCGGGAGCCGGGATCGTGGGTTCGGATCTGTTTCCTATGAGGTACGAACTGAATTCTTATATATTATTCTTATACACTGCCGGTCACGGTAGCCGAGCGGTCTAAGGCATGTACTGTCTTCGCTCGCTTGGAAACCGGGATCGTGGGTTCGAATCCCACTCAGGGCATGGATGTTTAGTTTGTGTGTGTGCGTTTTTCTGTTTGTGTACAGGTAGAGGCCTTGCGACGAGCTGATCACCCGCCCAAGGAGTCCTACCGAATGTGTAAGATCTAGAAAAACCGAAGTGAACGGAGAAGTTCATGGAGGTAGGCCTAGGCCCACTGGGGCTGTAGTGCCAAGGAAAAAAAAAGTAACAGCAACATTTACTGAGGTGTCTTGGCTGACTATGACTGAAACTGGGCTGTGTACAGGGGCACAGTTCCATGTGGGCCCTCGAATTTTGTGCTAGGGGCTCTTGGGGGGGGGGATGAGTGCCAGATCGGATCACTGACAGCAGTAGTGACGTTAACAGATTTTTAGCATGGCACGCTGCCGAGGAGAGCCGAGAGGAAGCCGAAGAGCTACCATTACGCTCCAAGACACGCGTATAAGTCGCGTGTGTATTTTAAGAAGTGAGACAAATTTGGCTGGGGTATAGCAGCTACTCCCTATAGCATGACTGCGTGAGGGGTAAAGTTATACCTCGGAAACTAACCAATCCGGAGTAAGGGATCCATTTTTAGCATCGCAGGCCCCTCTCTTTACAGGGGGTTTTTGGAGCTTGGCGTGGCTTGTTGCTTTCGTCTCTCCCCCAGAGCTGGAGGACCATGTCGCTGCTTCTGTTGGAGTCTTTTAGTGCTTTAACGAAAGGAAGAAGCATTTCCTCCCTTCTTGATCTAGTGGTGGCAACATCGTCATCAAGAAGACAGCATCCAGCCGTCCTAGAGTCCTGGTCCCGAACCCTGAAGAGGGATCTCAGGACTTATCTAGTGGGCGGGCCAAAACAACGGAACTGGTAAAGCGACAGTGAAGGCAAATCCTGTGACTCGTGTGTGGCGTGTAGTAGGAAACAAAAAAGAAAGGGGATTTTGTTTTGTGATCTTCAAGCATCGAAGCCACGGAAGCCTGACGCAGGTTCCGTACTTCCTTACTTCCCATATTGCTTTTCGAAACTTATGGAATGTAAAGAAGTATGGAGCGAGCGCGGGAAAGTCACGCCTTCGACTCCGGACTGGGCCAAGAATTCATCTGAACACAACAAAACAGTCTGAAGCGTCTGATATCAGATAAGTGTTATGCAAGGCTACGTGTTACGAACCTGACACGCGGTACGAGTTCCTCAACTACTGCTAAGTGAATCTGCTTTTTAAAAACACACACACCTTTACTGTAGTGGTCAGATCAGCTGCAAAGACGCGTAAACTATGAAATAATGAGGATAATAATAATAATAAGTATTTTTGTTGAAAATTTGTGAACTGGTTCGCAGTTGCGAAACGATATCCGTTCAAGCGTAAGGTAGCAAATATTAAATTATGGTCTCGTGACGTCGTACAGTCTGGTAAACACAAATGTCTTGGTGGAACATGATGTCTCTATCTTAAGGAAAACAAAAAAATATAAAATACTGGTACAACACAGGGGCACGCGGTAGTGTAGTTGGTTGAGGCACTATGCGGATAGTCGCGGGTTCAAGTGCCGATGAGGTCATTGGATTCTTTTCATTTGACCTAATCCTTCCAGCCGCACTATGGCCCTCGGGTCGACTAAGCCTCTAACAGAAATGAGTATCAGGAATCACCCTGGGGGGGTATAGAGCGGCCGGTGCGCTATCTGTGAGCCGATTGTCTAGAAAATGTGGGAACTTCGACGCCTCACAACCCTATGGGCCTCCACGGCCTGTTACAGGCATAGCTTTACCTTTTTTACGCATACTTTAATTATTTAATTTCAGTATTAAAGTTTTAGCTACTATATACAGTGTTATTTGAACGGATTGAAACCATATCTCAGGCGAGGAAAGGTTATTTCTGCTTGCTCTATATAAATTCTAATGAGACCAGGCAGAGGAGCTCTACTTTATACGAAAAGGAATAGGGGTTCAGACTATTTCAGTGACGACAGCAAGAAGGAATTACAAATAAGTAAGAAAACTAATTAATAACTAGTAACAATACGCTATAGGAACTCGAGATTTCGGATTTCAGTAACCTTACACCGCATATATTGGGTAATTTATAAATGCTTACAGTAAAAACATGATTAGGAGCTATATGATCATAAAAGTGAGGTTAAACACGTCCTTCCGGATATAGCCCGGCCATTTTGTGTATGATGTATCAGCGTTCTCCATTTCACAAACGAAAGGTATTACACAGCATTAACTTAAAGGCGGGGGGGGGGGGAGACATTTCTGTGTCTCCCGCGCCCTTAGGTGTTGNGAATATTTTAAAATAAACATACAAGTACGCATAAAAGTTTCCTGTGGGGACTTCCTCTGAAAGTAAGCAAAAATAAATTGAAGTTTAAAATTAACAAAATATTTTAAAACTAGTTTATGTGAAATAAAATGAAAACTAAGTTGTCTCTCCGTAACCACAATTCGCCATCTCTAAGCTTTATTCTCATTTCGGTACCACTCCTTTCTAGCTAAGTTAACAGCCCTGACGAATATCGAATTTCAACTGGATATAACACACAGTACACGAGGGGGGGGGGCTACATCCATGGAGGTATCTGGGTTTGTCTAGGCTTCCCTAGAAACGCCTCAAGAGGCTACGAGCCCAAAGGTCATGAAACTGTCGTGCAGTAAGTGCTATGTTTTGAAATTCCTGGTACAGTTCAAAGTAAAGTGTCCAGGGATGATGCCGCAAGGGATACACAAGTGCAGCTGAGAGGACTGCTCCTGGCGGCAGCAATGCAGCAGGAGAACCAGTAATAATAATAATAAAAGCAGCAAGATTACTGTCTTCTGGAATGTGACGCCGTGTAGTCTGGTAGATGGTATCAGTGTTTCGGATACATTTTCTGCTTCCATATTCCACACAAAAGATATTCATCCGAAACGCCGGTAGTCATCTACTAGACTACACGGCGTCACATTCCAGAAGACAGTAATCTTAGATACCATTGCGAAAATCTAAAAACGCCACTCGGTGTATGCTTTAAAAGCGCGAAGCGGATTTAACTGACTCAGTTTAGGGGCCAATGATGGATTTTTTGTTGAATGTGGTAATTAATCAGTGGATTCCACACAAGGCCTTGGAATTCTTGACCGGCTAAGCGACTATAAACTGTTCATGAAAAATCCTGTAACATGTACTTCATGGATTAGCAGTAAGTCAATGTATTCTAATCATGTACATTCGTAGTGTTATGTATAACATAAAACTTCTTGTAATATATGTAAGATTTGAGGTTTTCACGGCGGTGAGTATGAAGAAAGCAGTCTTCTGGGATGTGGCGCCGTGTAAATGTGGTGTTAACTGACGTTTCGGAGGAACGTGTCGCCTCCATCTTCAGGGTAGAAAGAAAAAAGAAGAAAATCCGCAAGCGAAGTAACAGTGAGAGCTTCGCTTGCGGACTTTCTTTTCTCTTTCTACCCTGAAGATGGAGGCGATACGTTCCACCGAAATGTCAGTTAACACCACATCTACACGGCGTCACATCCCTGAAGACTTTCTTCCTGTAATACAGTTTAACGTGCTAAATTTTGAAATGATGACAGTTCACCAACATGATACCATTAATCAACACGGTTCAGGAAACATAAAACAATCCACTTTTGAAAGTAACATTGATATGCTGATTTCAAAGCTGGATAGAATTTTCGTTTTTCCAACAAGTCACTGATTCAAGTAATCTATTGAATTCTGGGCCAAGTGTTTTCATATTTGTAGTTTTTCATGAGTTTCCTTATAATTTATATCAACCATAAGGCGAGAATATGATGTTTGATTAGTGAATAAATTTATTCACATTTAATTAACGTCATTATTTCATACCCCGCACAAAAAATAAAACACAAACCTATGGGTGTTACACATTTTTGACTGTCGCTTTTGTGGTCACCGTACCCAATTTAGAGAAAAAAAAAAGAGAACGTATTTCATAAGAAAAACTCCGTGGCCCGAGCGACCGCCGCTTGTCGGCGAAGTTAGTGCCAACTTTAGCGGATAGAGGGTGTCACGTGTTCAGCGCAACTGATCCGCACGGCCGTTAATCTCGGTTTTCTAGGTCGAAGTGGCCATTTCCTCGAAATAGCTCCTCAATTATCCTCACGAGGTTGAGTGGACTCCGTTCCAGACCAACTACTTCTCAGAAAAAATCTGGTAGCGCCGGGAATGGAACCTGGGACCTCTTGATCTGTAGCCATGAACTCTGACCACTAGGCCACATTACCCCAAAACGAAGTGAAAACATAAATCGTTGCATAAGAGTTGGAATATGGACGCTGATTTCGTGCCAGTTAGTACTGTGCGGTCTTCGCTCTGTTGTGTTGGTTCATTGTCTTCACTGTGACGTACTACAAACCGTAATAAGGGTCAGGAAATCTCATTGGGTGTGTGTCTGGTGTAAGACGGGGGATGGGTGCAGTACGCAGGACATGCCGCAGTGATTGCTGAGTAAGCGGATTTCAAAATCTGCCAAGAGCTAATCTTGCACGATTCGTAAATACTATCGTGCAGCTTCCGTTACCCAGTGCCACTAGCCCTTCATGCGGCAGTGAGTTGAACCCCCCCCCCCNTAAATCACTCACTTACTTACTCATGGAGCTGAGCATTTCTTGAGAAGCTGCCAATTGAGGAGCTACTCAAGAATTTCCCAGCATTTTATGGAGCCCGAAGGTTCATTACCGTAACAAGGTATATAATGTATGCAGTCTACACAACGACATTCCGTATTTAAAACCAAAGAAGACACTACCGTATCAACAATTGTTTTTGAATACGGAATATTGTCGTATTGATGGCATACCTTGTATACCTTGTTTATAACACACAACAGGATGCACACTATTAAGATTTCATTACCCTGTTCACAAGAGCCCCCACTGGTCCCTATCCTGAGCCAGATCTATCCAATCCATACCATTCCATCCTATCTCTCTAAGATCCATTTTAATATTGTCCACCCACCTACGTCGTGGTCTTCCCAGTGGTCTCTTCCCTTCTGGCTTTCCCACCAATATTCTATATGCATCCTTATTCTCCCCATTCGTGCTACATGCCCTGCTCATCTCATCCTCCTTGACTTGATCATTCTAATTATACTTGGAGAAGAGTACAAGTTACGAAGCTCCTCATTATGCAGTTTTCTCCAACCTCCTGTCACTTCATCCCTCTTCGGTCCAAATATTCTCCTCAGCACCCTGTCCTCAAACACCCTAAGTCTATGTTCTTCCCTTAATGTCAGATACCAAGTTTCACACCCATACAGAATCAAAGGCAAAATTATAATTTTGTACATTCTAATTTTTTTTTATGTTTTTGGACAACAGACGAGAAGACAAAAGGTAGCAAGCATTACCCGAGTTCAATCTCCTCTTAATTTCCTCCTCAATCAGGTTTTAATCTGTTATAGTCGTTCCCAAATATCTGAACTGTGCCACATTTTCAAAACATCTGTCTCCTATCGTTACGTCATGATTTTTCCCTGCGTTTTGTATTAAAGGAGAAATATAACAACAGAATAAATTTATTTGCTACAGGCGTGCCAATGTTATTCAGTGGTTCCATATTTGTTCCCCCCCACTTGAGACGTGATGGTGAATGTGAAGTTTCCCCTATCCTTAATTAACTAATTAAGCCCCACGTCATAAAGACACACGGAGGATGGAAGTACGGTTCCACCATTCTTGACCTGGACGCTGGATGGACTTCAGAGGTCAGTTTCACGCCACGCCCTCTTCACCACAGAGAAAATCGCTCGCTGTAGCCACCGGATAGGAGGCTGGGTTGGCCTCAGAACCGGTTTCGACGCTATGGAGCTCAGGAAAGGTTTTTCCTTCGCCGGAATTCGAACCCCGGCCGTCCAAGCCGTAAGCCGCCGCTATACCGACTGAGCTATTGAGACTCCTGGTGTTAATAATGGTAGCAAATCAAGAAGCACTCTCTTTATATCCACAGCGATTATACTAAGTTTAATAAATATCTGTTAAATTTGTTAAATAATTATTAGATGGGACAAACATAGGGACATATTCCTGCAATCGCATCGTGCTCTATAAGACAGGGAAGCAGACAGGACAATTGCTGCGACAGAAACAAGGAGAGACAGTCAAAAACCTCTGTAGGAGTTACCCATGATTCAACACACATTTAGTGTTATGTACAAAGAGGCCATTTCCGCGTACTACCGCTTAATATGTCCAGCTATTGCACTCAAGGTTACTGGCTTTGATGAGATCAGCGTGCCACTCCCGGCATGTGGTGAAACCAACAGAAATCATAAAGTACAGAGTAATTCCATTCGGAAGACAAGGGATCAATGCAATGTCGAGTAGAGTAACAATTTAGTTACTGCAGAACAATTTGAGCCGGGATAGTGCAGTCGGTATAGCGACTAGCTATGGACTGGACGACCAAGGTGTCGGAGTTCGAGTCCCGGTATGGTCAAGAATTTTCCCTTCACGTCGTCCAGACCGGCTCTGGGGTCCACCCAACCTCCTATGTAATGGATACCGGGGGATCTTTCCCCAGGACTAAAGCGACCGGGGTGTGAAGCTGACCACTCACCCCCAACTAGTGCTGAGGTCAAGAAAATGTGGATCTATACACCTACTTCCCCATACGCCTTCATGGTGTAGTGCTTAATTAGATAAGCACAGGGACAACTTTACCTTCTACTGCAGAACAATGTTATTATAACTAACTCCATGGTGTGAAGTCATTCTTGAGAAGCTGATCAAGAAATCTACCCGTCTTTTATGGAATTCCATGTTTCACTGCCATGATTATAAGAGACCGCCAATGGCTCCGTTTCTAAGCCACATGAATTCAGTTAAAATCTCAGACCCCACTTCATGTATTATTCCTCACTCTATGTCTAGATAGCCAGGAATCTTCCTGGGGGTTAAAGGGCGTCCGGCGCGTAAGGCTGAAAATCTCACCGCCTACTGTATTTTTTCGCCTAGTGAGGGTGGAATCCAACTGGGTCCACTAGGCACGGCGGCCACTGATTGGCCTATTGTACCTGATGATTACGTTAATGGAGAATTTGGTGGAATGAAGATTGGCAGGGGAAACGGAAGTACTCTGAGAAAACCCGCCCCAGCGCCACTTGGTCCACCACAAATCCCAAGTGACCACACCCGGGATCGAACCTGGGCTGTCGCGGTGGGAAGCCAGAGACTAACCGCTTGAGCTATGGCGCGGCCTCAAAAGCTATTACCGCCTACTGTAAGCCGACTGTCTACAAAATTTCAGAGCCTCGACATCTTACAAGCCTATGGACCTCCACGGCATGTTACAGGGTTACCTTTACATTCACGTCCATATATCTGAAATGGTATAATCTTTTCAAGTTTTCCGACCTGACTTTTTTACCATCTCTACCATTCATGCTAGATACCCAACCTATCTCATAGTATCAACTGCCAAACGTTTTGGCAGCCACGGTTATCAGGGCTATACTCGTATAAAGGATCTTGCCAGAAGAAACTGTACTTGTTACTGGCTTCAGACACCATTAGTACGTTTTAACATTCCATCACAAGAACAATTTTAAGTCAAATTTAATAAAGTGACCAGCTTCAGTGTTGATAACAAACTGCAGAATAGCAAACCATACGCCACGAAATATCCTACGGACTGAAACAAAACTTTCTCTTCGTTTAGTTCTGTTACTGTTTCTTTACTTTTCTATCAATTCAAGCATTGGGCAGTGCAAGCATATTTGATATCATGATATTTTAGAATTTGTCCTTCCATCTACTTCTAGCTCTTCCGAAGTCTGACATTCTGGATTTTACAGAGCCTTTGTACACTTTGAAATTACGTAATTACCAGGGCCCGGATTTTGATGACCTGAAAATATTTAAAAAAAATGACATAAAATGGCCGAAAAAATCCAGAAAAATGACCTAAAATATGACCCAAAAATGTAATATGCAGGGCTCGGATTTTGATGACATGAAAATATTTAAAAAATGACATATAAAATGACGGGAAAAATCCATAAAATGACCTAAAGGAGAAAAGAAAGAACACTTCGCTTCCATGTTATTCACATTTCAGACAACATATCAAGAAAAATTCCCTAAAATGGCCAAAAATGACAAGAAATACCCTTAAAAAGTCCAAAAATTTACCAAAAAAATTACCTTAAACCTAAAAATGTCAAAAAATGACAAAAAATTACCTATAAAATTTACATTTCTGTATCCAGCAGCTCATATCCGAGATTTATATATTAAAGAGCACCGCATAGGATACAAGGAAAAAAGATGACACGTCATCAAAATCCGGGCCCTGGTGATTACGTATGCTCAGACTGTGTGCACTTCCCAGATTACCCACGCTATAATCCCCAATTAACAAATGGGAAGTGGACAGTTAACGTTAGCCGTACACTAACACCATTACAGGGAGCCATAACCTGTCATGTCAACAACAGAGTTATTACGGAAAGGACGCGTTGTGAGAACTGAGTTTTACTCTAAACGTAAGGTAAGGTAAAGCTGTCCATCTGCTTAACTAATTAAGCACTACGCCATGAAGGCGTATGGGGGAGTGGATGTATAGATCCACATTTTCTTGACCTCGGCACTAGCTGGAGCTGAGTGATCAGCTTTAATACATGGGAAGAAGCCCCAGTACCCACTGGATTGGAGGTTAGGTGAACCCCAGAGCCGGTCTGGACGACGTGGAGAAAATTCTTGACCCTACCGGCACTCGAACTCCGACCCTTCGCTCGTCCAGTCTGTAGCCGGTCGCTATCCCCACGCTATCCCGGCTACTAAACGTAACATATTAGAAATTATTTTTCGTAACTGATAACAGCGATGCCAGGGTGTGCTTATGGCTCCAGTGTTGCTGTTGCTTAGCAGTGTCAACAGTGAACAACAGACGCAAGGCGAGGAATGCAAGTTGATGACTAATGAACGTCCGATTTAATGTAACATGAATCATCCGACCGCATTAAACGGGCGCTTCGGGGGGCTTCTGTCCACTTACGTCAGCTCAGCACTAAATTTAGTACTTGTAAGATCATTAGTGGTTACAATTAATGTACAGAAAAAGAAAGAGACGTTTGCTTGATGCGACTTACCGCACGAATATGGGGAACCAACTGCTAAAACATGATTTATAGTAACAAATGCGAAAAGGGTTAGTCCGATGCTGTCGTTATTAGAAATGTTAGGGCGGGGTACGAACATGGCTATATTCTTCAATACGACATAAGAACACTGAAAATAAAGGTTTCAGAACAGGGTTTTCAACACATCTCGACGTTTGAATTTTTTTTTAATTCGCTTAGTGGGGGGTGGAGTCCAATTGGATCCACTCGGCACGGCGGCCACTGATTGGCCTATTGTAGCCTGTCCCGGGAGATTATGATGATGGAGAATTTGGTGGAATGAAGATTGACAGGGGAAACCGAAGTACTCGGAGGAAACCTGCCCCAGCGCCATTTTGTCCACCACAAATCCCACTTGACCAGACCCGAGATCGAACCCGGGCCGCTGCGGTGGGAAGCCAGCGACTAACCGCTTGAGCTATGGTGTGGCCTTTACGAAAAATTAACACGAGAATAGGGACAATCAAGCCCACAACAGAGGTTCGAGAAGTATTATTATACTTGGCCTTACAAATCTTTAACGGTACGTTATACCTTGGGTAGGTAGCCTTACGGGGGGGGGATCCTATGTGTCCAACAAAACCTCCGGAATTGCGACACTGGCTTTTATCATACGTTGGAAATAAAATCTAGCAACTTCCTAACGATGAGGACATAATCTACGTCATTATCTGATGACGCATTGTCAAAGATGCTGTCATCAAATGAAGAAGATGGGTAGCGTGGTGCATGCAGAACGCACGGAAAGGACGAGAAACGCAGACAAGATTTTAGTCGGAAAACATAAAAGGAGAAAACGACCTAGATGGGACGGCAGTATAATATTAAAACAGACCTTAAATAAATAGATTGTGAGGGCTTGGATTGAATTAATTTTGCTCGGAAAAGAGTCCAGTTGGCTGTTCTTGTAAACAAAGCAATGAATTTCCGAGTTCAAAACAAAAGGAGTTATTTTTTTTTTATCATTTAAGCGACTATAAGCTCCTCAAGAAGGGTATGTAGAAAGATAAACAATAGAAGCATTAAACTGAAGTACATATGGAACAATGCTAACACTGGAATCTCAGAGAAAGTTAGCATTCAAGTACGCCGAGGCCTTCACGTACCTCTGGGTTAGTGGGTTTGCCTTGAGATGAGAGCACGAGAATCTCCCATCTTCAACCAACGCCAACCCATCATAATGTTAATAGAATCAATGCAATTCGAATTTCAGTAGCGCTCTGATTTCCCGAGTTCAAATGGCTTCCACGTGAAGTGATCTATCACTGTAGTACTATAGACAACATAAGTCTTGCAACCAAATGCAATTCTACTGCCACAAAGACATATTCCCTTGCGTGGACCCGGGCTAGATGATCGTGGTTCGATTCTCAGCAGAGTCGACAGATTTCTCTCTACTCCACAGCGTCCAGACCGGCTCTGGGGCCCACAAGGCCTCCAATACAATAGACAAGGGGTGTAAAGCGGCCGGAGTGTGAAGCTAATCACTCACCTCTAGTGTCGAAGTCAAGAATGGTGGAGCTGTACCTCCACTCCCTGATACGTCTTCATGGCGTGGTGCTTTAATGCAAACGAACCAATAGACGAGAGAGTTCTACTGTTCAATGATGTCCACACAGTGAGGAGTATAAATAAATAGACGTTTCGGGACGGTATACAGAGGCACTGCGCTGGGTTTACGCATGGCAGGGCTCACGCAACAGCAAGCGAACTGCAACCCGACCGGAACATACGTTGCAGCGCGCGGGGGGATGTCACAAGTGCGGCTATAGTTACGTTGAAGTTGTGCTGAGTTGCAAGCTGATTGCTCCCTCACGGTTTGATGAAGACGGTACGGCGACTGCGGGCCAGTTGCTATTAAGACTCCAGGAAATAAAATACATTCGTTAAAGAAAATCGTTCGGTGGGAGGAAGCCTGATAAATGTCTGATTTATTTTGGTTTTAGACGCTATTTATTTATTTATTGCTCGATTTGAGGTTCCAACAGCGATGGTTTCTGGGATATAACGCTGCGTATTTCGGTAAAAGTCACCTGACGTTTCGAAAGAACACGCTGTCTCCATCTTCAGGCTCGAAGAGCAAGCAAAGGAAGAAAGGAGAATGAAGCAGACGAGAAGAGAGTGAAAGGGTGTCACTACCAACATCCCTGCGAACCAAATGGCTACATGACTCGAGGGGAATATAAGGAAGTACGCTCTAGTGGGTAGGGTAACAGCTAGGGATTAATTTCGGGAGGGGTTTATGGGAGTTAATCCATGGGACTTCCTTCCGTGGCCTCAGCATAATAAACAAATGCAATTTCGTACTACATGTTCATGATTTTGTAGAATTAATCTGCTTTGAGTTTTTTTTAATATTTATTAAATATTTTTTTAGGATATCCCGGTATTCTCAGGAATTACCCTTCTTGTGAACATGACAATGAACCAACGGTTACTTCAAAATTTCCCATAAAGTCTTCGTATATTATGGGCAGTCACTTCACCTCGACGGTGAAGTTAGTGAGAATGTCCGAACCACATTCATCGGTGTTTTCTGTGAGGTTCGAACTAAGTATTTAAAGCTGGCCACAAAGCATTCAAGAGCCATTTCCCATTTCCGAACATCTGTGGTTGTGTCCTCGTGATCGGGAGATCACCGCATGAGAAAACCAGGACATGAGACATTAATGCAATTGAAGATAAGCAGTTAAATAACGCAAGAATCGATCTACTGGCAAAGGAACTGCGAATCCCGATGTCATGCCACGTATCTGAGAGCAAAAAAGCGACAATATGTTTCTGTTTGTAGTAGGGCCATTACGTAGACACGGTAAATATGTCGATACGAAACGTTCCGAAAATCTCTACGCTCATTATTATTGGAGAATACGTCGTTTGTTTATTTGCTTGTAGTTTATCTCACGACGCTTTCAGTATGTCAATAATTTGTAGCGTCCTTGCTGAAGACTATGCGATAAAACATATGAAGTCTCTGACGCCTGAGGTTCGTCAGAAAACCACACTGCGTCTATACTACAACGACCAATCTGTTAACGCTGTTTAGGGAAATGATCGCTTCTTATTCCGAGAATCATACCAAAAAAAAAACAAACAAACAAACAAACAAACAAACTCCGTGATTTTAGTCCGCAAGCGAACTATACCAACCGAGCGACCGCCCGCTATTTGCGAAGTTAGTGACAACCTCAGCGGACAGAGGGTGTCGCGTGGTCAGGGCAACGAATTCGCACGGCCGTTAATTTTGGTTTTCTAGACCGGAGCCGCTATTTCCTTGAAATAGCTTCTCAATTACCATCACGAGGCTGGGTGGGCCCCGTTCCAGACCCGCTACCTCTCAGAAAAAATCTGGTAGCCCCGGGAATCGAACCCGGGCCTCTGGATCTGTAGCCAAGAACTCTGACCACTAGACCATAGAGGCGAGTTACGAGAATCATACAAGACATTTAAATGCACTCAGGAGGGCAGAATGTGTAGTTTTAATCTCAAAACAGTGGTACAAGTAGTTACCAACTTCCTTTAAAGGGATAAATTATGGCTGGTCACGGTAGCCGAGCGGTCTAAGACATGTACTGTCTTCGCTCGCTCGGAAGCCGGGATCGTGGGTTCGGATCTGTTTCCTGTGAGGTACGAACTGAATTCTTATATATCATTCTTATACACTGCCGGTCACGGTAGCCGAGCGGTCTAAGACATGTACTGTCTTCGCTCGCTCGGAAGCCGGGATCGTGGGTTCGGATCTGTTTCCTGTGAGGTACGAACTGAATTCTTATATATCATTCTTATACACTGCCGGTCACGGTAGCCGAGCGGTCTAAGACATGTACTGTCTTCGCTCGCTCGGAAGCCGGGATCGTGGGTTCGGATCTGTTTCCTGTGAGGTACGAACTGAATTCTTATATATCATTCTTATACACTGCCGGTCACGGTAGCCGAGCGGTCTAAGGCATGTACTGTCTTCGCTTGCTTGGAAGCCGGGATCGTGGGTTTGAATCCAACATAAGGCATGGATGTTTGGTATGTGTATGCATTCATTCTGTGTTTGTGCTGCGACGAGCTGATCACTCGCCCAAGGAGTCCTACCGTCTGTAAAATGATCAAAATAAAAAACAACCTCGACACCGAAACGTATAAGAGGAACGGATTAAGTAAGACAAATTATGAATCCTGTGAGCGAAAGGGCAAACAAGGAAGTCTAGCGTGATATGAATATGTTACATGAATGTGAAAAATACCGACGGCCGGAGTGGATATGGGAGTGGATACCAAGAAGAAGAAGAAAGGTAGGCAAAGGAAATGGATGACTGAAGTAACGGAGGTAATATACGCGGACAATTTGGCAGAATAAGAGAGATGGAGCCTTAGAAGTAGAAAACAGATTGTTTCTTAGCACAGAAAGCAGATAAGTCNAGAGAAGTAGAAAACAGATTGTTTCTTAGCACAGAAAGCAGATAAGTCTGAAAAAGTATGAGCAAAAACAAACAGAAACTAAAAATAGAAGGCCCAACACAACAAAATATAATACCGAAACAGGAGGAGGCGGAAGGAGCAACGTAAGAACATATGTTTGAGCACACCCTGTATAACTAAACAGAGAATCTCGTATAATGCGGCACAGGGATGATGCCGCACAACAAATCAACATTATATGATCTCTGCGTCTAATTCCGGGCCAGGAAGTTTCCCACGCTACTCAGTTCAATATTGGAAACTATGTTATCAGCTCTGAGAGTGATCATGTTGAGACTAATAAACCTGAGTCTACAGTCAACACAGTAATACAGGCGCTTCTGTATAGGACAGCAATGTTCATGGTACCGTACAGTACAACACAACCGCTAATATTAACAGTGACATAAACTGTCCAACAGAATGGTGACAATTGCAGGCAACTGCCATACTCAATTGTCGTACTAGACTGTCCGTCATGTTGCGTCTAGCCACAGAGGTTTGGGATAGTAATGCATGCGGGGGGCGAGCCTATTTCTTGCGCTGGAAACCGATACCGCAGGCTAACTATCCATCTATGGCTCTACAGCCCTTGTGGACCTTGGTCGCCTTTTCAGTTTCTTAATCATACACACAGTCGATAAGACTCCTCGGGCGGGGATCAGCACGTCGCAAGGCCGCTACCTGGACGCAGAACAGCACAAACACAGAATAAACACACTGATATCCATGACTTGAGTAGGATTCGAAACCACGATCCCAGTGTTCGAGCGGGCAAGGACGGTTCATGCCTTAAGGTTCGGCCACACCGAGCGCTACGTACGCGACGTACGCTACGTACGCTATGTTCGCTACACGAACAGAAAAATATCTCCCTTTATTGCCAATGTGACTGGCCACACAGACTTCCGTACGCTACGTACGCTATGTTCCCTATGTTTGCTGCGTCGCAGAGTGTACACAGCTTACGTAGCGTACGTACCGAACATAGCGTAGCGTTCTGTGTGGCCGTACCTTTAGACCGCGCGGCCACGGTGACCGGATGATACTGCAGACTGCTGGACTGAAAATCGAGACTGGCCGACAACTCTTTAATAAAAGTCTCAAGGGAATTTAAAAATATTTGTCCATCGGTGTAGGCGGTAATAAGGCCACTGTCAGACGGAGAGACATGACCTCCACATAAGGGCTTCCGCTTTCACTCTGTAAAGAACATGTTGTACACAGAAGAATAAGTCAAGGGAGGATGACATCAAAGTAGTAAACACAATGATACACAATCCCTGATGATATCTAAAATACTGTAGACGAAACATGAAAGCTGAATAAAACAAAAACGTATTTTCGTACAGAGTTGTGGTAAACACAACAGCTAATTTTACTATTTACATGGGTGGGAATGCAGCTGTTATAATGGGATTCAATTCAAACGCTCTTCAGAATTCAGAACAACGGAATGTGAAATGGCGCGAGAGGTGTAATGAGGTGAGATGCTAGTTTATATTAATGTTGGCAAACACAGGACGCGACAGCAATGGCGGCTAGATGAACTGACTTCATGCACTCTGCTACCGACTTCGGCTGCTGTTGTTGTTGTCACGTGTTAGTGATCACTGATTAGTGGATTTACTGAACGCTTAAAACTCCTAACTACAAATAACTGCAACAGTTTCACTAATTTACACTCCACAGATCACCACAACAGCACGCAAAAAGTCTTCGGTTTGTTAGTTAGTCGTTCCTTGGTAGGGGCTGCTAACACTGCAACTCAAGACTGCTAACCGCTGACTCCGACCTCCGACTGAATGTCGACTCAGTGGCTTGCCCAGTTGTGCCTTGTTACACAATCTCGGCATTGGCCACACAGAAAACACCGCGTCCACTATTGTTGCGACATCAGTATCTGTTCCGAGGAAACGTGCTTGTAGCGCCGTTGCCCAGCAATGACCTCGTATATTCGTTCCACTATTACAGTTTTCAGCCGTCATGACACATTATCATCATAATTAAATTCATGCTGTTATTCGTTCCAGAATCTTTAATTTCCCAATATTCTTAAAATAAATTAAAGACTGTAATACTGTATATATATCCATAAAACCATTCAGACTGTTAACTGTACCACATCAGCGAGATTGGCCATATTTGCCAGGGTTTTCCTTAAAATGAAATAATAAGGGGGCACGCGGAAGCGTAGTTGGTTGAGGGGCTACGCTACAAGCCGGAAGGCCGCGAGTTCAAGTCCCGATGAGGTCACTGGATTTTTTTCATTTGACCTAATCCTTTCAGGCGCATTAGGGCCCTGGGGCTGACTCAGCCTCTAACAGAAATGAGTACCAGGAATTAATAAAATAATTTTCCTGGGGAGTAAAGCGCGGCCGGCGCGTAAGGCTGACAACATTACCGCATTTTTGAGCCGAATGTTTAGAATTTAGATAATGTGGGACCCTCAACGTCTACCCTTTACGGCCTGGTACAGGGATAGCTTTACTTTTTTTTTTACTATATGAAATAATGAGATTACTTGTTTATTCCGACAATCTTATGACCACATACTTCCACTGACCACATTTCCAACTTTCACAGGCCCGTTGAGGAGCAGCCTGACTGCTTTATGCGTTATACGGTTGAAAAGTAAAGAAGCAGCAAGGGTTCAGCAGCTATCTTCATGGGAAGCCCAACATTTATCCTCCGGGCCACAATGGAGCCAGAAGTCATAAATCTGACATTCTGCTTACTCTAACCTATGGACTCCTAATATGGAATGCACGTTTCCGCTTCGGACATGGATTAAATTCAGAAGAATCATTACAGAACCCAGCTGGACTCATCATTACCTCGTGACAACCCTGCCAAAGCAAATTAAACCCAATTAAACCTCGGTAGTTCGTGTGCAACTCGCGTAGATGGCGCAGATAGGTTGTAATATTTTACAGCTTCAAACAAGATGGCAGCACCTGCATTCAAGCTGTCGGTAGCAACTAAATGATCGTGTGTGGAGATGAGTCGAGGGTTGGAGCGTGCGAGCGAGCGAGAGAGACAGAGAGAGAACAGGGCTGAGGCGGTCCCCCGGTCGTTGCAGCATTGCGCTATTCCCGGACCAGCCTGGGTACAGGCAGTTATCACAGCTCCAGCCATATTCGCTATATAATGGGCCATTCAGAATATCTTACAAAGACGGAAAGGCGTAAATATCATTTTGGAGAACATCCATTCTTCTATTCTACGAAACAGTACTGAAAGCACGATGTTCGCTTAAAATAACACATCTTAAGTAATTAAATTATTTATTTCTTAAGTCACATACTTGTAACCTTAGAAGTAACAGTTTTAATTCCTACAGAGCCATGCCGCCATTTTAGGTTATCAAAGCTGCTATTTTTTCACGAGTAAATAATATATATGTAAAACTAAGAACTTGAAATGCAGATAAAAAATTGCATCCAGATGTTCCCTGCCGACGTAGTTCAAATAAATATGCCAACATATATCACATGTTGTCTGATACTGCAATTTTTGCAAAGGTTGAAATTTTGGTCCCTTGGCGCACAAAAACTACATAATGAGGAGTTTTACAACCTGTACTCTTTCCCAAGTTTAATTAGAATGGTCAAGTCAAGGAGGATGAGATGTTCAGGGCATTTAGCACGAATGGGGGATAAGAGGAATGCATATAGGTTTTCGGTGGGAAAGCCAGAAGGAAAGAGACTTACGTTGGTGGATAATATTAAAATGGATCTTAGAGAGATAGGATGGGTTGGTCTGGATTAGATTTATCTGGTTCAGGATATGGACCAGTGGAGGGCTCTTGTGAACACGGTAATGAACGTTCGGGCTCCATAAAATGTTGGGAAATTCTTCAGTAACTACAAAATTGGCGGCTCCTCATGAAGGGCTCAGCTCCATGGTACATACAGGATTAGGAAACTTTTACATAATACTTGCAATTACATGTACAGGCAATTAATCTGAGACATGCAGCCTTAATACATTTAATAAACCAGAGGACACTTCAGCATCTTAAATTATATAACTAAGCACTGAATTATAACGTAGACGTCGCGCCATGAAGATGACAGGGGAGTAGAGGTATAGCTCCATGTATTCTTAACCTCGGTACCAGACAGAAGTAGGTTGTAATCCATATATCCTGGAGGAAAGCCCCGGGTACGTATTGGATGGGAGGATATTCTCACTAAATCCAGGTTATAAGCACGGAAACATGGCATCATATCCATTTTTTGTTACTTAAAGCCATGGCGCCGCGTAGTGGCAAGTTTCGTAACGTTCAAACGAACAGCCTTATGAATCAAACCGTGGTGATGTAACAGGGGTGCATATAGATTGCTCTATGCATTATATTCCTGAATCCAATCAGGCCTGATTAGAGATACGGGAGGAAGAAAATTGAGGATAGGCTTCACAAGAGAACCGAATGAACACAGAGAGAGCCCTGACAACTCAGTGGGCACAGCGACGGGCTACGGGCTGGACAGTAAGGATTCGGTTCCAGGCAGGGGCAAGAAATTTTGTTCTACTTCACAGCGTCCAGTCCGGCTCTGAGGCCCGTCCAGCCTCCTATCCAATGGGCACCGGGGGTTCTTTTCCGGAGATAAAGCGGCCGAGGCGTGAAGATAACAACTCAACTACATCTAGTGCCCAGATCAAAAGGATGGAGCTATACCTCCAAGCCTTCATATGTCTTCATGGCGAGGTGCTTAATTAATTAAAGCACTGGGACAGGGCCGCGCCATAGCTCAAGCGGTTAGTCGCTGGCTTGCCACCGCGGCGGTCCGGGTTCGATCCCGCGTCTGGTCAAGTAGGATTTGTGGTGGCACGTTCTCTCCCAATGACAGTTTTTCTATAAAATATCCCTGTGCCGCCGCGGTGGGAAGCCGGCGACTAATCGCTTGAAGTATGGCACAGCCAGAGTTTATACTTCTCACTTCGCTTAGTGGGGGGTGGAGTCCAGATGGGTCCACTCGGCACGGCGGCCACTGATGGCCTATTGTAACCTGCCCCGGGTGATTATGATGATGGGGAATTTGGTGAATGAATATTGGCAGGGGAAACTGAAGTACTCGGAGAAAACCCGCCCCAGTGCCACTTTGTCCACCATAAATCCCACTTGACCAGACCCGGGATCGAACCCGGGCCGCCGCGGTGGGAAGCCAGCGACTAACCGCTTGAGCGATGGCGCGGCCGAGTTTATACTTAGTCAGCTTATCAAGAAATCGCCTGCTCTGACAGAAGCCCAATGTAAATCAACGCCATGATGAAACACATCATGAGACCTTACACAGAATCAAATGCAGTTTGACCTGTAAGATACATTTTAGCCTATTTTCCTCCTTTTGAAAAAATAAAAGAAGGTTTATGAAATCACCTTGCTATCTGTGTATCCCCCCTAACTCAGTGATAGCCCCTTATCATTGCTATGCAACGCCTCGGTATACACGTTCTCGCGGTAACGAATAACCATATTGGAAGCACCGTTTTCTGTGCGGTCCGTGTAGCATCGGACGAAAGCAGGTCATTCGTTCCTATTTGTCTGTTTTCATTGTTACATTAAGATCACGGCCTTCCGAAATTAATACTGATTAGTCCGGTAGATGGGTCTTAAGCTACCAAACTACACGGTGTCACATTCCAAAGTATCGTACCCACAATCTTCACCGCCGTGAGAGGCACACTAGTTAGCAGTATCGAAACAGGGAAAACAATTTCACTATGGAATGGAAATTTAAAAACCATTTGATGAAATTAATTCTACATACCCAGTGAGTTTCAGAAGTTTAGAATGTTTAATGGCGATTCATGGGCCGCTTGAGAGGAACATGAAAATAAATAGCGGGTCACTTACCCCACCCACCGATGGATGCCGTTACGGACAAAAACCAAATCTCTCCATAGGGACCGGTTGTCACTTTGTCGTAAAACAAGGTTACAGCAGAGACGCTCTGGAAAGGGGTAACGGTGCCCACTTCTCTCAAACCCTTCCAATTCTTCCCACCTTCACTGAACAGCCTGTTGCAGCGTCACGGGTCCCACTTTCCTTTCAGTCTCCCAATTCTTCATGGAGTAGGCGGGCTGCCTCTTCCATCCTCACGTATCAATCTATCTTTTCGGTCATGTCTTCTGGCTTTGTATCTTAATGCACTTTTGGATGTGTACTGTCGCATGCTTGCGCGTCCACATTACTCGTGCTCGTGCGACTCGCTATGCTCGAGTGTAATGTGGACGAAATGACAAGTCACGAGACAAGCAAATTTTTAATTTTTAATTTAAAAACTATAGCCAATAAATTAAAATACGACTACAGCCTATACACACTACGAGTAAATATACGGATCCTCACGCGCCGAAGCCTGGCGAGCAACTGAAGTAGTGTGGACGAAGATTTACGAGCACAAGTGAAAGCCAGACGAGTCTCCCGACGAGCACAAGCCTGGCCAGCACGAGTAATGTGGACGGACCTTAAGGCATGAATCATCTTCGCTCGCTCGAACGCTGGGATCGTAGGTTCGAATCCCACTCTTGGCATGGATGTCTGTGTGCGCGTTTATTCTGTGTTTGTACTGTCCTGTGTTTACGTAGCGGCCTGCGACGGGCTGATCACTCGTCCAAGGAGTCCTACCGACTGTGTAGAAAAGATGACAGAACTGAAGATGAGGCCAGGGCCCAACAAAGGGCTGTAGAGTCATTGATGAATGAATGAATGAATGAATGAATGAACTGTTCCATGTTAAGCCCCTGTTCTTTGCCCATCTGTCCTTAATCCTGTGTTTTATTGGTTTACTATACTTATTTTAAAAAATAAAAGTAAGCTTATGCGATCAGCAAGCTGTTTGTGTGTATCCCCTTATTAACTTCTGAATGGTTGGGCTAATCTTTATGAAACTTGGTATTTATAACGTGACGTGCTGCCTAAAAGCCGGACGATGGAACATCCATCACGGCTCAAATGGGAAGGAGAACGTATTATACAGCGTTCGTTGCTAGTCAACGGATAACATTTCCTAGACAACGGAATGTAATGCAATATTGGAATTCTAACAGTGAGTTTCCACGCTTACAACGAATTGATCGAAGTGTTGTATGACAATGGGAAAACCAAACTGTTGAGAAAGGTGTTCCATAAGCGGTCCGTAAAAGGCCTATTTAAGGGGGTTGAATGTACTGAGTCTGGACTGACAGACCCCTTGTATATATTGTACATAGAATTAGAAAGTTAGATTAAATTTGTAAATATATGTAAATACTGACAAATGACAGACCCGACCTCTCGTCAGAGAGGTCGCCCGAAATGGGCAGGACAGTAACTTTCATATAAGAAGAAACATCTTGTCATGAGCCCCAGCTGGGGTTCGAAACCAAGACAGACAGACTTACCGACCGTCAGTTGCAATGTGACTTAGTTCTAGCAGTCACCGAGAACAGTTCAGCAGACGCTTCACCGAGATTAACGGTGCAAGAAGAATTGTGATAGTGAATAAGAAACGTCTACAGGACGTTATAGGTAATAATAATTGTACTTGTAACTGTAAAAAGAGTGTGTTCAATAAATATTCGCTCAAACCCGGAAAAACAGGTGAGTTATTGTCGCGTTACCTAGGAAACACGTGACATCATGGCACCTGAGCCCATCTCAACGGCGTACTTCATAAAATTATCCCCTAATTCTGTGTGTCTATATGTGTATGCAACTACAGTTGCTAGACAACGGCCCGGAAAAAGCGTTAAAACGACAGAAAAATTGTTGGATGCATCATTTCTATGCTGTCCGTTCTGTATCAAAGGAAAGTAGGCGATCACTTTTTCCCAGAACTTCGTGTCTTTTAAATATAATACTTATAATAATGAGAATTCTAAAGAAATACGTATATAGCTTAATAATATACATCTGTGCGTACGTCCGCTAGTATAGAGACCATACGAAATTTGTCAGACTTATGAAGATAATGTCGGTCTATCGCCACGTTGTAATTTGAAAAAAAAAAGGTACACAAATTATTACACAACATTTCTGGATACGTCAATGAAGTATGCATACACAATTATTCACACGACTAAATAAAATGTTTAATTAACTATTACAATTAAATGTAAAGATAAATATAAATTTCACTAGGGCAACAAGTCAACCCCCCCCCCCTCAACCAAGCTACCAGATTTTTCCGAGTAGTGGGTCTGGAACGGAGTCCACTCAGCCTCGTGAGGACAATTGAGGAGCTATTTCATGGAAATATCGGCTCCGGTCTAGAAAAGCGAGATTAACGGGCAGTGGGGATTCGTTCCGCTGACCACGCGACACTCTCTATCCGCCAAAGTTGGCACTAACTTCTCCGACAAGCGGCGGTCGCTCGGTCGGTATAATTCGCTTGCGGACTAAAATCACGGAGTTTGTTTGTTTGTAGGGCACCAAGTTATTATTTTACATTACAAAACCACAACATTTCAGCATCATTCACTAAGAAGCATAGTGCCCTCAGAAGTTCGCATGATACTGTCCATAAACGAGTGCTGTAACATAGAAAGGGGTAGCATAAACCTCGCCATCAAATTTAATGAAGGTCTAAACGTAAAAGTATTATAAAACAATCCGTTCTTCTTACCTGTCGAGAATAAGGCGCCCTGCTGAATCGACGTGCTTACTGAAAGCTGTAAGACTGAAATACGCCTGCAAGGGTCAGACAGACACACCCGCTATACACTGCTGCCGGAGAAGTTGCCGAAGGAACACGGCAGTCTTGCATGGCAGAGCAACGCACGCAATTCACAGGTGTTGACACACACGACGATGAATCACATCCCATCTGAGGCATTAAATGTCTTCGCACGCTCAAACACTGGGATCGTAGGTTCGAATCACATTCGAGACATGGATGTATGTTCGCGTTTCTTCTGTGTTTGTGTTGTCCTGTGTAGGTAGCGGACTTGTGACAAGGTCCGAAGGAGTCATAGCAACTGTATACAAAATCCATTTTTTTATTGCTAGTGGAATGGGACTAAGTCCCTTGTACTGCGGCCACTTCTGGCCTATTGTACCAGCCCCAGATGATAGGTGAGGGTGATTGTGGAGCAATTGGTGAAATTAAGACTGGCAGGGGAAACCGAAGTACTTGGAGAAAACCTGCCCCCAGCGCCACTTTGTCCACCACAAATCCAACTTGACCAGACCCGGGATCGGGAAGCCAGCGACTAACCGCTTGAGCTATGGCGCGGCCCTTACGAGATCCACAGTTTCAGATGAATTCTGATGGCTAAGAGGCCAGTGCGCCTAATTCGAAAGACAGAAGTCTACTTTTACCGGTTCTCACGGTCTCTTAGCTTGCAGATTTCTTATATTTTTTCTTCTACCCTGAAGATGGAGGCGATACGTTTCTCCGAAACGTCGGTTAACACCACATATACACGGTGCCAAATCCCAGAAGACTGCTTTCTTCAAGATAAATCACATTCCAAGGAATACATACCCTAAATCCCACACTTATATGTATACATATTTTATTAGTCAGCTGAAGTGAACGTGGGAGTGTATGAGTGCAAGAGTGGCATGACGAATTCTGAATGTGAACAGAATAAGAATACTTGGACCTTATAGGAAGAAAGTAACAAAGGAATGAAGAAAATTACATCACGATCTAATGTCATGTAAGAAAGTAAAAAGTAAAGCTGTCCCTGTAACAGGCCGTGAAGGCCCATAGGGTTGTGAGACGTTGAGACTCCCACATTATCCAGACATTCGGCCCAAAGATGGCGGTAAGGTTGTCAGCCTTACGCGCCGGCCGCGCTTTACTCCCCAGGAAAATTATTTAATTAATTCCTGGTACTAAATTCTGTTAGAGGCAAGGCGACCCCAGGGCCATACTGCGACTGGAAGGATTAGGTCAATTGAAAAAAATCCAATGACCTCATTGGGACGCGAACCTGCGACCTTCCAACTTGTAGCATAGTGCCTCAACCAACTATGCTACCGCGTGCCCCAATCTAATGTCATGACAACAACAAAATAAAGGAGTGCAAGATAAACGGCGCATGTAGCACGCATGGAACCAAAAAGAAAACCATACCTACTCGTGGAGAGAGAAAAAAAAACACAGTTCGGAGACCTACAGTTTATCTAATTGGATGCTGTAAAATGTGGTCTGGATATGGTCCAGTTGTAAGCTTATGTTAATGCGATAATGAGCCGTAGGATTCCAAAAAAATGTGGGTAATTCACTGAAAAGCTCATTGAGTATTAACTTCTATAAATGGACTGCGCTTCATGAAATAATGATACAGTATTATTTACATTGTGAGCTGTTAGAATTGGTTGCTAAAGGAGCAGAGACAGCGCAGCCGGTATAGCGACTGGCTACGGGCTGGAGGGTCGAGGAATCAAGGTTGGAGTCCCATTATGCTCAACAATTTTCTCTTCTCCAAGTCGTCCAGACCGGCTCTGTGGTTCACCCAATCTCCTATCCAATGGGTACTCAGGGCTCTTTCCCCGGGGGTAAAACAACCGGGGCGTGAAGCTGACCACTCACCTCCAGCTAGTGCCGAGGTCAATGAAATGTGGATCTATACATCCACTGCCCCATTGCTTTCATGGCGTAGTGCTTAATTAGTTAAGCAGAGCCAGCTTTTCTTTTCCTTGGCACTACAGCCCCAGTGGCCTAGGCCTACCTCCATGAACTTCTCCGTTCACTTCGGTTTTTCTAGATCTTACACAATCGGTAGGACTCCTTGGGCGGGTGAGCAGCTCGTCGCAAGGCCTCTACCTGTACACAAACACAGAAAAACGCACGCACACAAACTAAACATCCATGCCCTGAGTGGAATTCGAACCCACGATCCCGATTTCCAAGCAAGCGAAGGCGGTACATGCCTTAGACCGCTCGGCTACCGTGACCGGCAGCTTTTCCTTTACCTTACAGTATTATTTTTAGCATGCTGATGCTTCTATTTTAATGGCTTCCATCTGACTGCCTATAGGTATATAGAACATAATAAATGTCTGCATTCAGTAATGCAGACTGGAACACATATCTGTTCCTCTGAAGACTGAAATTCTAAATAATATTTGAAGATTTGAGTTCCTGTCACAAAGAAAACAGACCGAGTCTCCGTTACAAAGACCAGCCGGTCAATGCTGTTAAGGAAAGAACCGCATGTTATTCTCTGGATCAAATGAAAACACCTAAACACACTCTGTGACAAAAACATAGGGTTCATGAATAGCCAACCAGGTTACATCCACTGTGCTTTAAAGGTCAAACGTTTTCTGTAAGTGCAGTTATTTCTCTAAAGTGTCGCCGTCAAGACAATTCAATTATTATATTCGCGCTTTATTGTTTTCTTCAACTGCATACCACTAATAACAAATTTTGGTTTGACATGATACTTACCAAATATTTGGCTTATATGAGTCAGAAGTTAAAACCCTTACGATTATTATTATGTTTTACACATTCTTACCCAGCGAATCCGTTGGTCGAGGGTGTTAATGTTCATTAATTGGTTGAGGCACTATGCTACAAGCCGGAAGGTCGCGGGTTCAAGTCCCGATGAGGTCATTGGATTTTTCTTCAATTGACCTAATCCTTCCAGCCCCACTATGACCCTGGGGTCGACTCAGCCTCTAACAGAAATGAGTAGCAGGAATATTCTTGGGGATAAAGGATGACCGGCGCGAAAGGCTGACAATCTTACCGCCATCTGTGAGCTGATCGTCTAGCAAATGTGGGAGCCTCAACGTCTCACAACCCTATGGGCCTCCACGGCCTGTTACAGGGATACCTTTACCTTCATTTTATGGTTACTCGTAGTGTTCAGTTACAGAGCAAACTTGCATGGAACGACATCTGAATTACGGAACTCCCTGTGGGTCAGTAGGTAATACAAACCTGGTTGCAGTCAGCACACGCTCCCAGGGACGGGGCCCTACAATTGGCTTGTTGAGACGGAAAGGCGTGACGGAAATATAAACAAAAATGTCTTCCGCAGTCACTCAAGAAGATTCAAAAACAGTCCAAATAAAAAAAAATATATGTAACCAAGGCAACGTGTGAGAAACCCGGGAGGAAGAAGCTTAGAAACGTGTAGAAGTGTTGATAATTCTTTCAACGCGAATTTCCCAATACGACAATCACAATTTCCCCTTTTCTGGCAAGTGTCTGCTCCAGTTTACGACCAGAAATTTAATACACTGTCAAAACCGCCTTCCTGATGAGACAGGGGTGGGGGAAATCAGTCGCGGTTCGACGCTTACTCTTCCTGCTACATCCTGGCTCTGCACGGTTGCAAATATCTTGAGGTTTATACTGTTTCCTTCAATTCGTCCATACAAGTGCTTCAATAGTAATTTAAAATAGGCCACGTTCGAATCTTCCACATTCTAATATCATTTTACACTGGGGCATGCGGTAGCGTAGTTGGTTGAGGCACTATGCTACAAGCCGGCAGGTCGAGGGTTCGATTCTCGATGAGGTCATTATATTTTTCAATTTACCTAATCCTTCCAGACGCGCTATGTCCCTGGAGTCAACTCAGTCTCTAACAGAACTGAGTCCCATGAATCTTCCTTGGGGTAAAGGGCGGTCGGCGCGTGAGGCTGACTACCTCACCGTCATCTGCGAGCCGACTGTCTAGAGAAAATGTGGGAGCCTCGAGCTCTCACAAACCTATGGGCCTCCACGGGCTGTTTCAGGAATAACTTTACAATTTCTATTTTTATATCATTCTACACCGGACACCGTGTAACCTGGGCAGTTACAACGTAAAAGAAAGGTAAAGTTGTCCCTGTACTTAATTAATTGCGCATCACGCCATGAAGAGGTATTGGGGAGTTGAAGTGTACCTCCACCATTCTTAAACTGAGCACTATATATGCAGGTGAGTGGTCAGCTTCACGCGCTGGCCGCTTTACTCCTGGGGAAAGCTCCCGTACCGATTCGATAGAAGGTTGGGTGGCCCCCAGAGCCAGTCTGGATGCTGTAGAGAAGGAAAAGATCTGTTGCACCTGTCAGAAATCCCGGCCTTACAGCGCCTAGCCCGTTGATATACCAGCTGAGCTACATATAGGTGTCTCAGGAGGAAAGGTCAATATTCTGGGAGGTCATAATATCGGCCATTCTAAGCAAAAAACTGTATATGTACACGTGTCCTATTCCGAACGGTTTACCAGATACAGCTATTTCACTGTACAGTTCCAAAACTGTTGATAAGAAAGAGATATTATATGCTGTTTTTAATACCGGTATTTATTGCTGAAGTGACAAAGTTGGTAAAGTTTACCTAGGTAATACACTTCTGAAAATTCCACCATCAACATCAGTGCAGTTCGCAACTCGTGTGAGAACGGCATACAGCATATTCGGCATTTGTGAAGATGTGCTGCATTTTTCACGACACTCCTAAATATCAATATCAACAGTCACAACGGCTGACTGACGCTTCATACCGATTCACACGCTTTAGACAGTGGCGCAATACGGCGGGAGGGATGGACAATACTCGGTGCCAAATACAAACTATTGTACAGTGAAATAGCTCTATCTCGGAAACCGTTCGGACGGATACTTTGACCTCTAGTAATACTGACCTTTAGCGGCCTCCGTAGTCTAGAGGTAACGTTCCCACCTCATGACCCGTAGTACGCGGGTTCAAATACCCGACGGAGGTTGTCGAATTTTTAAGGGCGGAAAAATTCAGGGAACAAGTCCTCCGGGAGGGACTTTAAGCCGTGGGTCCCGTGTCGTAGCTTTACGGCACGTAAAAGAACCTCATACCTCCAAAGGAGGTCACTGAGCAAAATTGCGGACGTTTGCCGCCCAACAGCAGTCACTAATACCTCCGGTAGATGGGGGAAGCATTATAGATACTTCTCAGCCAGTAGAGCCGGTCTCGCTGGCTGGGCGGGACTGATGGTAAGCACCAATATCGGTAGGATATAGAGGCTAGTAGAAATCATAGAGGGAAACACAATGGACCACTACAGGTCTAAGTGCATGGGGAAACCCACCCTCTCTAATAACTAACCGTGAGAACCGGTAAAAGCAGACTTTCTGCTTTTACCGGTTCTCACGGTCTCTTCATTTGCAGATTTCTTATATTTTTTCTTCTACCCTGAAGATGGAGGCGATACGTTCCTCCGAAACGTCGGTTAACACCACATATACACGGTGCCAAATCCCAGAAAACTGCTTTCTTCATAGTCACCGCCGTGAAAGCCTCAAATCTTACAAATACTGACCTTTCCTCCTGGGACACTCTGTATACATTTTCATTGTAATCCATCAGCATAAGTTGAGACTGCTACGTTAAGTATGTTCAGATTAAAATAGCCAAAAGTGGATCTGCCATGCTTATTAACGGAACGAGGTCGCGCCATAGCTCAAGCGGTTAGTTGCTGACTTCCCACCGCGGCGAAGCGGGTTCGATCCCGGGTCGGGTCAAGTGGGATTTGTGGTGGACATAGTGGCGCTGGGGCAGGTTTCCTCCGAGGATTTCGGTTTCCCCTGCCAATCTTCATTCCACCAATTGCTCCACAATCACCCTCACCTTTCATCTGGGACTGGTACAATAGACCAGAAGTGGCCGCAGTACAAGGGACTTAGTCCCACCCCACTAGCAATAAAAAAATATTATTAACGGAAACTTGCGGATGACTGGGGCACTGGCTGTGGAGGTTTCGGCCGCCGGAAACGTTAACTGAGGATCTCGTGTTTTAGTCAAGTTCCTCCACAGGAATTACGTTCCAGCGGGCCTACATTTTTTCCCAATTCGTTATCCAGTACGTTGAAGCATTCCTCTACAGTTCAATTCCTTTCGAAGGGCTGACAGATCAGTAACCGCACAACACAGAAAATTGCAGGGTCACAGACGGGCATTTTGAAGCTGCGCGTGGCAATTGACACGTGCGTCATTAAATCGTCGTACAGACAGCCGACATCACTCTCCCTCTGTGGCGACATCCTGTGACCCTGGCCAGGTAAAACAGAATTTCATTCTGAATCGTGAGCTTTAATGTTCAGAAATCACAAGAAGCTAGAACATATCGCAGCCTGACGGCATTTTCGGCATAACAGAAGAAGCCGTAAATTGATATTTCATTCTGGCCGTATGTCAGATCCAACGGACCAACGACGAAACTCGGCATAAAGATGCTGTTATAAGCGCTTCTATTATATAAGATGTTCAGGGCAGAACAACCGCCAGCCGAATGATCCTGTTGCGTTGATCAGCGTCATGTAGTAGAATGCTTTTTGAGGCTAAGATAATTATGAATTCCCCACCTTTTTATGGAAACTGAAGCCCGCAACCGGGTCTTATCCTGATTCAAATGAACCCAGTCTACTTTAAGATCAATTTTTAGCCTACTTTCCTTATTTTGAAAACTAAAACGAGGCTTATGAGATCATCTGTCTGTCCCTCTATGCATTTCCCCTAATTTTTGTTCGGAGACTTACGAGATCACGTAGCTGTCGTGCGCGCGTATACTACCTCCCCCCCACGTAGTTTATCGTTCTGTATCCGGTCCGTGTCGTATCAAAGGAAAACAGGAAATTCGTTCTTCCAAGAACTTCTTATGATCTACGTATGAATACGTCTACCAAGTTCTTTCTTCCGTTACGGTTATTTCGACTGATGTTTTGTATGCTTTCCTCATGAATTTCTTACTCGTGAATCTTCTTCTCCGATATTTTCCTAAATCACGCCTGTCTCGTAACTGAAACTTGTGAATCATGTTTCACTATTTGAGGCATGCGACCTGCGGTCCGATGATTGCTAACATTTACCCTGAATGGTGCCAATCATTAGGTACCACACCGAAGGAACAGCTGGGCTCACATTACGGTAGCAAGCAAACGAGAGAGGGTCGGTTTCCTCAATACCAAACATGAGTCATAGACATTTCATGTCAAAACGTCTGGCTGTCTATCCTGATAGGACAACTACATTATCTGTCTTGGTGAAATTGAAATTATAATTGATTCTTATTTGTAAAACTTAACTTCTGTGTGTGTTCATTCATTATCGATATCAATCGATCACGGTATCTTGACATAGACAGCTCTGTCCCTTATGAATACACAAAACCACGTATCCAGTCTGTAATCTATATTGAATTACCTGCAGCACTATTTTGCGGTTGTGACCTTTTTTGTAACGTCATCTGTCTGATTCCTATGATTGAGAATGTCAATCCAGTGACCACATTTTTGTGGTCAACATAAAACAACATGTAACATACACAGATACAGACCACCGACCATAACTCACAGGGCTGTCGAGCCATCCCAGCTGTTCTACATACAAACGAGGTAAACAAAAGTAGCTCATTGTGAAACACGGTGTTTGGATATCTCTTTTACATTTTTCTTTCGTGGAATTTTAGGGCTAATTAGGATGTTACTGGTCACATAAGCCGATTCTTCAAAAGAATCTGTGAGAGTTGCTCAACTGCCTACATGTACAGGCGCTGGTCATCTGTGGGTTACTGGACAAGGTGACTCCAGTTCGTGTGAACTTTAACAATAACTGGCCACATCCCATACAATTATTAGGATAAGAATAATGACAAGGAAGAAATATGGCCATTGTGGGAGGGTTTACAATTATTATTGTTTATAATGTGTATATATTAACAGTCTTCAAGTGCATACAATCACATCTGCCACTTCTACATCCAACGATACAAGGCACGCAGCCACAAGAGTAGAACACATCATAAGACACAATATACACACAACATCAGTAACATAAGAAGAACGACCCCCATGTGGATGATCAATAATACACACGAATTTAAAACATGACGTATGAGATAACAGGTTTTAACAAGTTTTAAATACATAAACTTTATTATTATATAAGGACGTATAGAAATTTAAGTGAAATGGTTCACGGATCAATACACCTGAAGATGGCAGCATACTGCCGAAACATGTAGTGTAGAAGTGGTAAATGAGATTGTATACACTTGAAGACTGTTATTAATATTGCGACGTGTTGTGCTATGCAGGACACCCCTCCCCCCGCCAGCAGTGAGCGGTAAGGAGTGAGCTGAATTCTAGTAGTCACCGATTTCAGTTGTAAGGAGTGAATCGTGCCAGAGTGAAGAGGTTGGGTTGCAGGGTTTGTAAAGTGTGGAAACCCGTAACACTGTGATAATTAATTGTAGCAGTTACTTGTAAATAAACCAATTAAAAATCTGAACGGCGTCCTCAGTAACTAAACACGTTACAATATATACATATTATAAATATGAATCAGTGCAACAGGACGTTAAAATACAACATAATTATTATTGTTATTATTTCAATTCTCTATTACAAATTGTGGGCCTCCCATGTGGAGGCGGGTTAGAATACCTCCATCATAGACCTGCGAGTCGTAGAAGGAGACGAAAAGGGAACCAGGTGCCTGGGGGTATAACTGGGACACCCTGCCACTGATGGACATAAATACAGGGACCTGGCCCTCTAGGTTGGAGGTTGGATGCAAGGCTGACAACCTTGCTCTGTAAAAATAATTACTGTTGCGAAATCCAAAGAAGTGACAACCGGATAGTCAAATTCACGACGGAACAGACAAGTCTAGCAGACTCTTCGACGGAAGGTTATGACTAAAAATGGTTGTTCTGCAAATTATGATGATGATAATTATTATTATTATTTACACTATATGGAACTCTTTTTCACCTCTTCCATGCTGTCAGTAGTGCCACAAGGCTCCACTTTGGGACCGCCATTGTTCAATATTTTTATTAATGATTTATGCGCCAAATTCATTTTTCCGCATTTTTGCTTTTTGTTGATGATTTAAAAATATTTCGTGTCTTAAACTCTGCTGTGGATTGTAGATTACTACAATCCGATACAGACTCTGTACAGATGTGGTGCACTGAAAATTATATGAGAAATAATATATTCAAAATAAATATGATTTCTTTTACACGTAAAACTAACAGTAACCAAACAAAAAAAAAACTGTGGCCTTAGTCCGCAAGCGAACTATACAGACCGAGCGACCGCCGCTTTTCGGTGAAGTTAGTGCCAACTTTAGCGGATAGAGGGTGTCGCGTGGTCAGCGCAACGGATCCCTACGGCAGTTAATTTCGGTTTTCTACACAGGAGCCGCTATTTCCTTGAAATATCTCCTAACAGTAACCGGGTTAAATATTTCTGGGTGCTCTATAACTCGTACGAATTGACTGTGTAAAAGATCTTGGGGTTAAGTTACGTGAATGACAAACAGCATTTTCATTGTCATGCTGACTACTTACATTCTCAGGCAATAAAGCTGGCATGACTAACTCGTTTCGTCACATATAATTTTTCTTCTTTGGATAGTCTAAAAGTTTTATATGGTACCTTAATTCATTCAAAGAATGAGTACGCACCTGTGGTCCGGAATAACCTTACTTTAGCAGATTCTAATAAGAGTCTTCATGTGCATACAATCTCATTAAATGAGATTGTATGTACTTGAAGACAATATTGGTACATACACATTACTGAATATGAATCAGTGCAAAAGGGCGCTAAAATACAACATAGATTCTAATAAGCTGGAAAACACATAAAAAACTCCTTAGCCTCTAGTCCGCAAGCGAACTATACCGACCGAGCGACCGCCGTTTGTCGGCGAAGTTAGTGCCAACTTTTGTGGATAGAGGGTGCCGGTGGTCACCGCAACGGGTTCCCACATCCAGTAATCTCGGTTTTCTAGACCGGAGCCATTAGTTTTCTATTCAAGTAGCTCCTTAATTATCTTCACGAGGCCGAGTGGACCACGTTCCAGACCCATTACTTCACAGAAAATCTGGTAAGCAGGAAATCGAAACCGAGACCTCTAGATCTGTAGCCAGGAATTCTGACCACTAGACCACAGAGGCGAAAGTTTACAAATATATGCTATAATCGATTCATTTAGCCAAGAGCCTTTTGTAATTATGAATCAATGTTGAACTGTTTTCATTCTTAAACGCTTTATTCCAGGCGACAAAATCTTCAGGCTCACTTCCTTATTAACGTTTGCAAGAACAAAATTGACTGTTGTTCTATTGTGGATTCTGTTGGTCTCCGTGTACCCACTTTTAACTTCAGTAATGTCAGAAGACTTAGCCCTTCCACATGGTGCGTCATGGCTGCAAACAACATCTGGACGTCAAGAATACATTTTTATTTGCCTAATCCAACTGAATTACGTCATTATCGTGTTACCTGTATTATTTTATTGTCTAGCATTAAATTTCAGTTTAGTTCCAGTTCTCGCCTGTTGCAGGCAAGCACTTAAAGGAACTGAAATGAATTATTTTAACAGATATACAGGGTGTTTCACGACTTTAGGACATAACTGCAGGAGGTAATTTCCTAGGTCTTTGTGATCAAAAAAGTTCATATAAACGTGTCCGATTTTGGACGGTTACGGAGTTATGACCATTTTAAACTAAGAATAGAAGGTAACGATTACTGACAATAAACGGAACAAAATAATAAACCAGCATAATACATGATACATTTAAAGTATGAATGTAAAGCTAACTTCGTGAAATTCCCTTTAATTTGAATTGATTGGTGCTTAAAGCTGATTTTCGAAAATGCCACCGCCGGACGTAACACAGGCTGCCGCTCGGTTGTGAACCGCACCGGACACCAACCCACCCCGCCTTAGGTACCTCTTAAGTGTCGAGATAACGAGAACGCTCTGTCTGTAGCTGGCTAAAAATAGCGACCCGCCAGCTGACAGACGCGGTTCACAAGAGGGCGTGTACGGGAATGAAAAAACNCCATGTGCTGTCTTACTGCTGTTGTTTGTATTCGTGCAGACTCTGTAATCGGCCATTGGCTGTTGAGCTCAGGACGTAAATAAATAAAAACTGAACGAATTTTCGGTAGTAGTACCGATCACAGTGGCCGTCCGATCTAAGGCATGAACTGGCTTCGCCTGCTCAAACTCTGGGATCGTCGGCTCGAATCCCACTCAAGACATGGATGTCTGTGTGAGTTTATTCTATGTTTGTGTTGCTTTGTGTGTAGGTAGCGGCCTTGAAACGGGCTTATCCCCAGACCAAGGAGTCCTTCCATCTGTGTATAGGATTAAGAAGCTGGGAAAGTGGCCAAAGTCCAACAAAAGGTCTGTTGAGCCATAGATAGAGATATAGACGTGTTACTTTATGTCCATCGCCACGCAACGGCTACAATGGAAATTGTTGAGTACCAACAGCGACAAATCGAATATAAACAGACCGTTGCGAAGGAATGGGGGTATGTGACGTCACTGGCGAGATCGCAGAGTTCCCGTGACCCCTACTTCCCGTTGCGCCATTCGTGTCACAATAATAGTAGTAGTAGCAGCAGCAGTAGTAGTAGCGGGTACGGGATGTATATTATCTATATATTGGAACGGCGGTAATCCGAGCTAACGTACTGCACCAACAAAAAATATCGTCACCTCCAATAATTACAAATCTCATTCAATTATTTCACTTACTTGCAGCAGAAATGAATTATTCTGAAACATGAGAGGACCTGCCTCTTTTAGGTAGCGGGAGATGTAACCCGGTTACCGCTTGCCCCAGCCCGCCGTGTAGTCTAACGTCCGGGGGTTCTGGTGGTTGTATATATATAAAATGTACCTAAAAATCCTATGAATAAAAATTTTGCTAAAAATCTAATTCTATTTGAAATCCAGTAATCCGAACAATTCTCTAGCCCGAACACACCAGTACTTTAATTAGTTCGGATTATCGAAGCTGCGCTGCATTTACAAATTTTAAAGTGTATAATAATTGTGTAGGAAATGTACGCGCATACATCGAGGATTCGTTATTGCCTTCATATAGCAGCCTGTGACGATCGCACCACGTCACAGTCGAATCAGATATACACTCTCACACCCGATATACTTAAAATCGACTTTAATAGTATCCTCTTCCCATACACTCATAGATTTGTCAACTGGTCATATCCCTTAAGTTTTTCAGATTAAAATTTTGAATGCATATCTGACCTCTTCCATGTGTACTACATTCCCCGTCAATCTCATCCTCCTTGATTCAATAGCTCAAAGGCCATTTACAAAGTAAGGATGAGCAAAGAGACAAAACAAACATATAGACGCAAATAAAGGCAAAGGTTACCATTTAGACAATACCCAATCAGTGGTGCAATACTGCCAACCACAATACGACGAGACGAAAATAATACTGAGTAAATTCATGTCTTATTTAAAATTACAATAATTCGACGCTTTATGTATTTACGTGGTAAGCTCAAGAAGCTAGTGGTCAATTAGAGTAACCACGAATACAAACAGTAGCAGCAACAATACAAACACACGACAAAACAAACAAAGCAAAAAGAAAGAGATAAGTTAAGGCTGTTTACATTTAAACATTTAAACCCGAGATTCTAAAGATACGTGTGGATTCAAAAACTGAATGTGCAGCAGACACACATCGAGCTGAAGGGCGGTGGTTGGAAGAGGAACTGAACGTACGTAAGTGCAATGGGTGTGGTGGTGGTAGCAGTGGGCAGCCGGGGTAGCTCAGTCGGTATAGCAACCAGCTACGGGCTGGACGATCGAGGGGTCGGAGTTCTAGTCCCGGTACGGTCAAGAATTCTCCCTTCTCCATGTCGTCCACACCGGCTCTGGGGTCCACCCAGCCTCCTATCCAATGGCTACCGGGGGCTCTTTTCCCGGGGGTAAAAAGACCGGTGTGTGAAGCTCACCACTAACCTCCAACTAGTGCCGAGGTCAAGAAAATGTGGATCTATACACCCACTCCTCCATACGCCTTCATAGCGTATTGCTTAATTAGTTAAAGACAAGGATAACTCTACCCCCTTTTTTCCCCCTTTGGCACTACAGCCCCAATGGACCTAGGCCTACCTCCATGAACTCCGTTCACTTCGGTTTTTCTAGATCTTACACATTCGGTAGGACTCCTTGGGCGGGTGATCAACTCGTCGCAAGGCCTCTACCTGTCGACAAACACATAAAAACGCACACAAACATCCATGCCCTGAGTGGGATTCGAACCCACGATCCTGGCTTCCGAGCGAGCTAAGACAGTGCATGCCTTAGACCGCTCGGCTACCGTGACCGGCCAACTCTACCCTTTAGTAGTAGTAAAAATATCTCTTCATTCTCCGTTAAAGAGATGGCCGTAGCTTGACAAGCAGGTTAAACTGTCACAATATAAACAGATGGCAGTAGCTGGACAAGCAGGCTAAACTGTCACAATATAAACAGATGGCCGTAGCTTGACAAGCAGGCTAAACTGTCACAATATAAACAGATGGCAGTAGCTGGACAAGCAGGCTAAACTGTCACAATATAAACAGATGGCCGTAGCTGGACAAGCAGGCTAAACTGTCACAATATAAACAGATGGCAGTAGCTGGACAAGCAGGCTAAACTGTCACAATATAAACAGATGGCAGTAGCTGGACAAGCATGCTAAACTGTCACAATATAAACAGATGGCCGTAGCTGGACAAGCAGGCTAAACTGTCACAATATAAAGAGATGGCAGTAGCTGGACAAACAAGCTAAACTGTCACAATATAAAGAGATGGCCGTAGCTGGACAAGCAAGCTAAACTGTCACAATATAAAGATGATGGAACAGCAATCAGTCTGCATTTAGCTCTATTACCGTGTCTTGCTGCATGAGCATCTTGTGTTACGTGATACACGACAGGGCAATAATAACTGTTTTAACATTCATTCCGTATCATTTGTAATATCTGAGGTTCTATGCTGAATTAGGGGGAGATATTATGATAATGGGAGAGAGGTGGAGTGCGGGGAAGACGACGGAGAGAGATGGGAGAGGAAACTGTAGCAGCGGCAGTCATATCAGGGAAATGGCACGGAAGGAAATGTTCAGCATTCAGTTTGTTTTCCGCTCCATTCACTAGAGGGCACCATTTGCCGTCGCCTTGACAACAAGATCGGACACGGGGCCGTGCTATATCTCAAGATGGATCCCTTCTTAACGCGACTAAATCTCGCTAGCGTGCATCGCACTCTGTGGGCAGCAAACCATCAACCGCTCGTTCTAATAGAACCTTCCCGTACTCTCAGAAAGTTTACAAAGGAATTCATACTTTGTAAGATTTGAGGTTTTCACGGCGGTGACTATGGCAAATTCCGTCTTCTGGGACTTGGCGCCGTTTAGAACTTAAGTGAGGTTCTGCAACCATCTTTTCACGCTGGTTTCCCGCCCGCGGATTTTTATACCATGAAGATGGAGGAGATACGTTCCTCCGATACGTCTGTTCACACAAGATCTACACGGTGCCACATTGAACAAGACGGCATTCTTCGAAGTCATACTTCATTACCCTCGTATATTCCTGGAGGGACTGAGGAAAACAACTTCAGTCTGGATAGTCAGCCTCCGAATCGAGTAGTATTAGTTGGAGGTGAGTGGTTAGCTTCACGCCTCGTCCACTTCACCCCTGGAGAAAAAGCCCCCGGTATACATTGGATAGGAGACTGGATGGGCCCCAGAGCCAGTCTAGACAACGTGGAAAAAATTCTTTACTGTACCGGGACTCGAACTCCGACCTCTCACTGGTTCACAACGTAGCCAGTCGCTATACCGACTGAGCTACCTAAGTTGACATCCTATCTGTAATGGCGCAAGGGTTATGTAGAAGTAGATATGTTTTGGGGGGGTAATTAGGAATAAGTGTATCTAGACTTTAAGATTAAGAAACAGAAATGATGAAACGTACCAGGAAGCTTGGGTTTGCAAAGAAGTGTAACAGGCTATAGCTTAGTAATCAGAATGCTAGCACGACAGGTAATAGCGCTGACATTGAGGAAGAAGCTATATGAAGTAGGTCATAAAAACTATGGCAGGAGGAAGACGCTGAGTCGGAGAAGGCGGTAGACCTGAAAGAGCCAACCCCTTTTCGATAAACAGTCAATGAGTGGGCCACACCGACCCAAAATCACGTCAGAATGGGCGGGCCAATACACCCCGGAACCCAACGAGGCA
>NW_019723306.1:226525-241872 GCF_002891405.2 Cryptotermes secundus
ATCGCCGAGAGAGTGATGGCAATGAGTAGGAGTTCGTTGGTGATGGCGAGCGTCTGTTTCCTCAGATCAAGTAAGTGAACCAACTTCATATAGCCATGAACATTAAGTGTGATAATATTAAAGTGCAAACCCCAGGGAGGGAAAGTGAAAACTAGATGGAGTAGGTTTACTGAGAAAGAGAGATAGAGGTATTGAGTACCCAACAGCAGGGGACAGGAGATACAACTAATGTGTGTGCTACAGGGTCATAACCAAATGTAATGCGAACCAACGAACGTCGGCAAAGTGTGTATATATTATGTATATAGCGACATAGGTGAATAGAGTAGGATAGAAATGCGCTGTGATATTAATTAAACCTAGCATTCCTTCAAGTGTTACCCTCTTCCCTGACGACTTCAGCCCTCCCGAAGCTTCGGCGAATTGCGAGATAAAGCCAGGACTAGTGACGTAAGCGATCGATAACTTTACTTGAATTTTCTTGACAGAACAAGATGGTGGCAGCATACTAAACCGGGTGACAGAGCGGGATACCTCCACGACCCCTGTCACCACGGCGTAACAAATTGGTGACAGCGGTGAGACAACCAATCCACCCCTGTCGCAAGGGCGTAACAGTGGTGGCAGCGGTTGAATACCTCCACGCCCCCCTGCCACCACGGCATAACACTCTCCATAATAATATATTTTATTTTATATTCAATTTTAACAACCTCATGCGCCTCCAAACGAAAGCTGTGCAACTTTCTTCTTTCTTTAATTTAATTAACAAGAAGTTCCTCAAAATGTAATTCTCGCACGTAGTTTATATCTACGATCCAATATTTTCAACTCAGCTTCAAAATCTCGAAGAACAATGTGCACGATGGTTCCATATAAAATAATTCCGTCGCTGGTGGTTGCCAGGATATCATATGCGGTTTTATAATGCATAAAACGATCTATGTATATTGCATTTTCTGTCGCTAAGCAACCATTTATAATTCACAAAGACGGCCGCTATAAGGCGTCGTGGCAATAAACAGCAATTCTGGTAGACGGGAATATATTTTTATAACACTGATATAATAAATAATCGATTTCATTGTTTTAGTTTTGCTTATTTCAACAAAAAACCGTGAAGGACGAGCGGCTGTTTTCAGCAGTACAGTACATAGTTTAAAACAAAATGTAAGCGACCTTTAACTAAACATCAATCGGATAACAGAGGGGCGAAAATTTGAGGGGGGCACCACGAACAGGGGCCATTTAACAATCAGCTGCACAAAGTGCAACCATGAGGTTCGCTCGAATCAGGGAGAGTTCACAACGTCTTCCATTTTATGGGGGGAAATTGTTTCAAATCGATGCCTATTTTCATTACGGCCAGGTTTTGCCACGTGACACTTCCAACAGCAGTGGTTTGAGGGAGGGGGGCCATGTGAGAAGGGTTTGCGGGGGTATCCAGCGATCAAATTTCAACTATACTGCTCACAGACATAACCTCAAACCGTTCAAACAAATATACGTGGAGAGGTCAACTAATCCGCACTTTAACTTGCCAGTAGTCACTTTACACCGTCTCTGTGGTCTGGTGGTCAGGGTTCCTGGCTACAGATCCAGAGGTCCGGGTTCGATTCCCGGCGCTACCAGATTTTCTGAGAAGTGGGTCTGGAACGGGGTCCACTCAGCCTCGGAGGATAATTGAGGAGCTATTTCAAGGAAAAGGCGGCTCCGGTCTAGAAAACCGAGATTAACGGCCGTGGGTATTCGTTGCGCTGACCACGCGACACCCTCTGTCCGCTAAAGTTGGAACTAACTTCGCCGACAACCGGTGGTCGCTCGGTCGGTATAGTTCGCTTGCGGACTAAAACCAAGGAGTTCTTTTTCTGTTTTGGAGTAATCAATTTATAGTAACAGACGCCGACCCTGGTAGTCAGAGATTTCAAGGGACAACTTCACTATGCCTGATACAGGGTGCAGTCAAAGTCACTCTACGCTGAGTTCTCAAGTACTGCATACCTTTCATTACTAATTCCGTATTTTGCTGGCAAACTACTTGAGCTCCATTGCGGTACCTTCTTCACTGATTACCAGGGCCCGGATGTTGATGACATGTCATCTTTTTTTCCTTGTATCCTATGCGATGCTCTTAAATATATATATCTAGGATATGAGCTGCTGGTTACAAAAATGTAAATTTTATAGGTAATTTTTGTTATTTGTTGACATTCTTAGGTTTAAGGTAATTTTTTGGTAAATTTTTGGACTTTTAAGGTTATTTCTTGTCATTTTTGGCCATTTTTTCATCTTGTATCCTATGCGATGCTCTTAAATATATAAATCTCGGCTATGAGCTGCTGGTTACANGTTACAAAAATGTAAATTTTATAGGTAATTTTTGTTATTTGTTGACATTCTTAGGTTTAAGGTAATTTTTTGGTAAATTTTTGGACTTTTAAGGGTATTTCCTGTCATTTTTGGCCATTTTATGGATTTTTTCTTCATATGTTTTCTGAAATGTGAACAACACGGAAGCGAAGTGTTCTTTCTTTTCTCCTTTAGGTCATTTTCTGGATTTTTTCGGTCATTTTATAGGTAATTTTTTAATAGTTTCAGGTCATCAAAATCCGGGTCCTGCTGATTACATAATCGTATGGTGACAAACTGGGAATGTGGTGATGTTCAGAAACACCCATTCTCTCACCTTGCACCCAAAGACGCAGTGACTGAGTATATAAATGAACCTCCCTTGCAGGTACATGACGAAACAGGTTCACTTTCACTGACATCCGTTAGCAAGAGAAACAACTTCTGGTGTCTGTTTAATACTTAAAAAGGGGGTAAAGCTATTCCCGTAACAGGCCGTGAAGGTTCAGAGGGTTGTCAGACGTCGAGGCTCCCAAAATTTTCGCTAGACAATCGGTTCACAGATGGCGGTAAGATTGTCAGCCTTACGCGCCGGCCGCCCTTCATCCGCTAAGAAGATTCCTGTTACTCATTTCTGTTCGAGGATGAGTCGAACACAGGGCCATAGTGTGGCTAGAAGGATTAAGTAAATTAAAAAATCCGCCTCATTGTGACTCGAACCCGCGAACTTCCGGTTTGTAGCATAGTGCCTCAACCAACTGCGCTACCGCATGCCCCTCAAAACTAATAAATGAGTTACTGTGGGAAAATCAGAGATTAGTAAAGACTGAACATGGAAAGGGTTACATAGACAGTAACTTCTGAAGTTGGGCCGCGCCATAGCTCAAGCGGTTAGTCGCTGGCTTCCCACCGCGGCGGTTCGGGTTCGATCCCGGGTCTGGTCAAGTGGGATTTGTGGTGGACAAAGTGGCGCTGGGGCAGGTTTTCACCGAGTACTTCATTCCACCAATTGCTCCACAATCACCCTCACCTATCATCTGGGGCTGGTACAATAGGCCAGAAGTGGCCGCAGTACAAGGGACTTAGTCCCACCCAACTAGCAATAAAAAACAAAAACTTCTGAAGTTGTAGCGATAGAAGTCACGACGCTACACGTAAGACAGCTCGACAATTAACTGCCTGTACCGTCCAATGCGCATAGGTGCGTAGCCAGGACACTCAGTTCCACTCAGGCTCGCTGAATTATTCATTCCTCAAACACAGTCACTCCTTTTCCTCATCTGCTCCACTTTTATTCAGTTGCTTGGATAAATTTTAGTGGGCGAGTTAGAATGGGCGGAGGTTAAAGAGGGGAGGTAACTAAAGCGTACAGGTTTTTGAAAGGAGAGAGGAGAGGGGTGTTGTTAAAAAGTTTTTGGAATGCAGCAGGTGTTACGGTCACGTGACATGCTTTTAAAATTTGGCTCTGTCGGTGCTAAGTGGCGCAACAACCCGCCCCTTCTGCCCCTAAAAGGGTGCAGGGGTAACAGAGGCGACAAAATGCAACATGGCCGCACAATTAGGATCCCCCCCCCCCAATTCTCCAACATGTTGCAGCCATGTTTTACAAATGGCACATCGAATTATTGCTTGCACCTTTCCGCACTTCCAGATTCTGCATTCATGTGCACGCATGGAGTGGGTCATGGGGCATCACCTACCTTCCCAACACTTGCAGTAACGCACTTAGTGCCCTCGGTGACGTCATGCTGGGCAGACATACAGGCACACAGTTTGTGTCCTACAGCACACTCTCTCATAACAGATACACTTAAATGAATTCATAATTTGATGATCTCGAGAATATCGGATTTAATATATCAAAATGAATGACAAAGGTGAAGTCGTCACTGTGCTTAACCAAACAGTACGCCATGAAGACAGGGGAAGTGGAGATATAGACCCACGTTTTCTTGATATCTGCACTAGTTGGAGGTGAGTGGTCAGCTTCACGCTGTTGTAAGGCGTCGAGGCTCTCACATTCCTCTAGACAATCGGCCCACAGATAGCGGTGAGGTTGTCAGCCTTACGCGACGGCCGCCCTTTACCGCCCCAGGAAGATTCCTGGTACTCATTTCTGTTAGAGGCTGAGTCGATGTCAGGGCCATATTGCAGCTAGATGGATTAGGTCAATTGAAGAAGAATCAACTTCATCGGGACTCGAACCCGCGACCTTCCGGCTTGTAGCACAGTGACTCAACCAACTACGCTACCGCGTGCCCCGAGAAGCACATAGTCCTTAACGGCAACCAAACGTTCATTACCGTGCCCACAAGAGGGCGCCATGGTCCTTATCCTGGGCCACACCAATCCGGAACAGGCTCATTCCCTACTTGTTGAATGTCCCAACTGGGATAGCTCAGTCGGCATTGCGACAGACTACGGGCTGAAAGGCCGGAGCTTCAGTCTACGGCAGAGGCAAAAGATTTCTCTTTTCCCAATGTCCAGACCAGTGGGAAAGCGGCCGGGCCATGAATTTGACACGTCACCTCCATCTAGTGACGGGATCAAGAATGGTGGAGCTATACCTCCACTCTCCCCACACGTCTTCATGGCGTGGTGCTTAACCACACGGAAAAATTTATCCTTTTTTGTCGTCCCAACTGTACCCAGGTAATGGACAACCGGGTTCCGTGAAGGGACGAGAGTTGTTTGGCTCGCTGTGCTGATATCAGCTTACCAGGAAGAACAATGGCGCACAGAGCCAGTTCCGTTTCCGGGTCGTGCCTCTGTTTCGTGCACTAGCACGGGAGAAGTGTCGATCAACGGCCGCTATTGTCACGATTTATCCGTATTCTCCCTCCCTCTCATTGTTCCTCCCGGCACCGAACCGGTTTTAATTAATGACGGAATAATAATGTCATCAGTGAAACAATTAAATATTTCATCATCATAGGATTCGGTAATTTGACTGCTGAAGTAGCTCAATATGTTTCCACCTCAGTAAATTATTCATTTTTATAAGATTCATCGTGAAAGGCTTACTGATATTATCACGTGTTTCAGTGACTAAGACGCGGGTCTGGATTTCTGAATCGGTTTATTGGATCTTCTTACACTTTCAAGATTACTGTAAATATAGCATATGTAACGTCACACAAAGTCTTGTAATTCTTCTTCTGGCCACATTGCCGTTCCGTTGGAACTTCGGAACCCAAGTCCAGTCAATTCCCAATACCTTATTCTCTCATATCCTCTCGGCACGGACCACGCACAGAAAACACAGTTCTATTGTTGCGTAGCGCAGACCACATAGAAAACAAATCACGTGATAAGTATCTCGCCAGTTCAGTGGCTCGCTGACTGTTGCCTAGTAACAAGCTATAAACATTCGTCCTATTGTTGCGTGACCTTAAGCGAGGTGTTTATCGAGCCGTTGCCTGGCAATGTGACAATATATTGGATTTGAGGTTGACAGAGCGGTGGTTATGAAGAGTTATACCGTCTGGGGATAAAGCCGTGTACTCCGTTTAAGATAAGCTGATGTTTCTGAGAAACATGTCGCCTTCATCTTCAAGGTCGAAGAATAAACTAAGCTTGTCATGTGATTCGTTGTCGCTTCTTGTCTGGCTTATTCTTCGACGGTGAATATGAAGGAGACAAGTTCCTCCTAAACGTCGGTTGAATTCCAACGGAGTATACGGCGTTATATAAGTTTACTGTTATATAACAGCGATTCTCTGTCAAGTGCAACATCAACCCTGATATGTTGAATGTGGAGTGGGGCGGTAATAAGCCGCACGAACAGACGTATGCCAGCAATCATAACAAGGACTCATGACGGTCACGGCTCTCCAATGATGAACTGGCTGGCATGGAACTATTAATTAATAGTTATATTACATCCGAGGGACCGCCGCTGTGGTCTAGTTGTCAGAGTTCCTGGCTATAGATCCAGAGGTCCCGGGTTCGATTCCCGGCGCTACCAGATTTTCTGAGTAGTGGGTCAGGAACAGGCTCCACTCAGCCTCGTAAGGATAACTGAGCACCTATTTCAAGGAAATAGCGGCTCCGGTCTAGAAAACCGAGATTAACGGCCGTGGGGATTCCTTGCGGTGACCACGCAACACCATCTGTCCGAAAAAGTTGTCACCAACTTCGCCCAAAAGTGACGGTCGCTCGGTCGGTATAGTTCGCTTGCGGACTAAAGGCAACGGAATTTTAAAACTACATCCAGGGATAGTTCCACACCCTCCCGCTTCACTCTGTAGATATTTTTCTGATATCTGACGCCGTAATCTCCTACACAGAGTGACACGCATGCGCGCACAGGAATGGAACGTAGAGGTTAGTCACTACCGCGTTCATAATTTGTCCAGCGTCCATTCCATGTTTTTACAGTGTTATTATCTGTGAAACCACAAAGAAGAAAATTACAATCATCAAATTTATCGACGCAGAATTCTCAGATTCATACTTCCTTCTTTCATCACTGAATCGATGTCAAAGGAAACGCCTCCGTCCGACTTGCAGTTTCAAGATCGAAGGATCAGGTTAAACCTTTATGAGCATTACAGAAAATACGAGATAAGCATTATGGCTGGCGACGTATAGCCCATACCTCAGATTTCAAGCACACGAAAAGTTCATGTCTGCAGAATAACGTATGGGGTTAGAACTGTGTGTGGCGCTTTCCAGTTTTCATGTGAGAAGGACCTAAATTCCGGTTCAAGCAGGCAGAAGTTGCGTTGCTAGGTTGTTACCGTGGTTACACGACGTCACAGTAACGGACATGTTCGCAGTGACAGCTGAACAACCACCAGCTCCACAAAACAGAGAACAGCCATATGAAGTAGAGAGATCGTCCGTTATCGAGCAACGGCTTCCGCATTCGTCAAGGATTCAGGAAACTGCAGACCGGGTCATAGTTCAGGCGGTTAGTCGCTGGTATCCCACAGCGGCGGCCCGGGTTCCAGCCCGGGTCAGGTCACGTGGGATTTGTGGTGGACAAAGTGGCACTGGGGCGGATTTTCTCCGAGTACTTCGGTTTCCGCTGCCGATCTTCATTCACTAACTGCTCAACAATCAACATTATCTATCATCTGGGGCTGGTACAATAGGACAATATTGGCCGCATTACCACGTGGACTCTCTAACCCCACTAATAATAATAATAATAAAAAAGTCTCTTGGAATGCCGCATTTCTAAAGGGAACAAGTTCAGTATAAGGGTATGTTAAAGCAAGAGGGAGCCGGTCACGGTAGCCGAGCGGTCTAAGGCATGTACTGTCTTCCCTCGCTTGGAAACCGGGATCGTGGGTTCGAATCCCACTCAGGGCATGGAAGTTTAGTTTGTGTGTGTGCGTTTTTCTGTGTTTGTGTACAGGTAGAGGCCTTGCGACCAGCTGATCACCCGCTCAAGGAGTCCTACCGAACGTGTAAGATCTAGAAAAACCGAAGTGAACGGAGAAGTTCATGGAGGTAGGCCTAGGCCCACTGGGGCTGTAGTGCCAAGGGGGGGGGGAAGCAAGAGCGTCTTTTGGTGCGATCGTAACGAAAAAATATCAGAAATTGGCCTGCTAGTTTCGCCATGTCTGTCTGTCCGCAGCATCAGCTAGTCGAGAACGGCTGAAGGTATGTTCAAGATGTTTGAAACTGGACAGTCCTACTGTCAAACATATTCCAAGGCTGGTTAAAACCGGAGAAAAAACTGGGGACTATATGAAAACCTGCATGAGTTTCTGTGCGCATTTTGAACGCAACTCGAACATAATTCGTTGAATAGTTATGAAGACGTAAACCGTTTCAACAGTCGTCGCAGATAAAACTAGAACACGCGTCTGATGTTCCAATACACATTTTCCGCAATCCTTACTCGGGGTTTATTCAGTTTCTGGACCTTGTCCAACGCCCAATCTGGATCTGTTTCCGTCCTCGGAAGAGGCCTACTCTTTTGAATCAATTAGAAGGAGCTGATCTCACTCCAGTAACTGAGGTTAGTTTCTTCTAATGACAGGATTGAGGTTAGTTTTCTAACGGATTCAAAACAGTAGAAGCCCCCCACCATTTCAACTGAGGATGGAAAGAGACCCAATTTCCGAAACTTTCTGTTCTTTAGATCACCACGTTCACAATCCTCTAGAACTGAAATGTAACTCTGTTTTCCAAACAATGTAATTAAAGAATCGGCCCCGAAAATGCCAGAATTGTCACGATATGTATATGTTACCTAACTTGTTACTTATTCTGAAGCATTAAAATAGTAGAAATAAAGAGACATTTAATTGATTCATATTCCAGAAGTCGAGAACTGTGGAGATGATCAAATTATTCAAGACTTCATCTCGAACCAAGTTTGTTTTGTGTCATTACCGTGGGATCAGTGCAAATAAAGAATAAATTAATTTCATTCTGATTGGTTCTGAAGAGAAAAAAATTAATTCAAAAGTTTTCAAGTGGGCAATTATCAGAAATTAAACTTCAGTTTCATTCGTTATAAAAACAGTCTATTTGTATATTAGAGGAAACTGTTATAGATTTTATTACTTTCGTTACTTGGTTGGGAAAAGAAACCAATTAAAAATCAGCTTCAGTGGATTATACTTTTGAATCCGATAGGAAAACAAAATTAAGCTACAGATGCAGTAACACTTAAGATCCTTCTTACGAGTTTATATAACGCTCGGTAATGAACACAAGCGGACATATACATCCCTAACAACCAGAGGATTAAAACCAAACAACTGACTCTCCAACTCCAAAATAAAAATTAGAATAAAGTTGAAGGTGATATTTACGTGGAGTCATTTCATTATCAGATCTCTGCCATTGCTGTCTTGCTCTCGAGGGTTGCAAATAGTTTACAAGTGAAGAAGAGGAACGTTTAGTCAACGTCAGTGAAGAATTAGATTGAAGGAACGAGGGAAAGTAGACCTTAAAGAATCCTGAAACAACAAGCAAGAAGGGCTTTTTTTATTGCATTCTGCTCTAATTCCATAGTCGAGACGATGTTCTTACCCTACCCTGTACAGAAGCACATAATTTGTTGAACCTGAAGAGACCAAGCAAGCACATGCAGTTTTACATTTTAATCGTCGAGATATTTAATTACATAAGACAGCGTTTTAATTACAACTCGAAATAAATGTTACAGTATCATTCCGTCTCTCGTGTCTTAAAAAAGGTGCATTATTATGTAATTATGCCAAGTAAGGAGAAGGAACAGAGGGGCTGATTTCCCTTCCTGCAAGATGCGGGAGACAAGTCCCGATCCTAACGTCTACACGTGCAGCGCTCTAATTGAGGCCTGCAAGTCGCCTGTAGCTGTAACGAAACGTCTGAAACTCATTCAACACAACGGTAATGTCAATCGATTGTTTACTCTGCGGGAAATAAACATCGGTAAAGGAAATAATCGCCGGTCACGGTAGCCGAGCGGTCTAAGGCATGAACTGTCTTCGCTCGCTCGGAAGCCGGGATCGTGGGTTCGGATCTGTTTCCTGTGAGGTACGAACTGAATTCTTATATATTATTCTTATACACTGCCGGTCACGGTAGCCGAGCGGTCTAAGGCATGTACTGTCTTCGCTCGCTTGGAAACCGGGATCGTGGGTTCGGATCTGTTTCCTGTGAGGTACGAACTGAATTCTTATATATTATTCTTATACACTGCCGGTCACGGTAGCCGAGCGGTCTAAGGCATGTACTGTCTTCGCTCGCTTGGAAACCGGGATCGTGGGTTCGAATCCCACTCAGGGCATGGATGTTTAGTTTGTGTGTGTGCGTTTTTCTGTTTGTGTACAGGTAGAGGCCTTGCGACGAGCTGATCACCCGCCCAAGGAGTCCTACCGAATGTGTAAGATCTAGAAAAACCGAAGTGAACGGAGAAGTTCATGGAGGTAGGCCTAGGCCCACTGGGGCTGTAGTGCCAAGGAAAAAAAAGACCAAATCCACTGCATTAAAACACAGACTAACTAAATGTACGTCACTTCTCAGTTTCAAATGATTACATTAAAACCGTATGAAATGCAGAGATAATTTACTTTGAACTAATGTTGAATGTCTAAAATATGTATTCACGATCAAAGCAAAGAGTGGGAGGAAATGTAGAGACAATAACAAAAGCTGGCAGATTATAACAGCACGTGCTGGTAACCAATGGCTTTGTGTCATACTGGCACCCATGACGATGTTATTTTTAAATGCCAACAAGAAATGTAGTTGCCTCGTTTTTGCTGTGACATCTCTGAAATTAAATAAGCAAGTACCAAGCTGAGTTGTGGCGTCACGTCCACGGAAGACGGTACCGCTGCGAGAAGCTTCTTTCTCACGAAATTGTCGCATTATCTGGCCTGTGAACCGTGTCAACTATTGTATATATGGTGGTTACGTTAAGTGTTTTGTGAACCAATCATATCTCCGGCCTCATATGTGTTTAACAATGCGCCCATTACAGGAAGCTGTCTGTTTAGTCCTCTGACTGGCCGATATTTTTCTGTCACTAGCAAAATGTACAGGAGGGGAGCTGGTTCAAGCCCTGAACCGAGCGGTTGTTACAGGGGTTTGAGGGGAAAGGTACAGATGGGGTTGCAAGAGCTGTGGTGCCAGGCTCACTTGGCCGGTGTTCGAGAATCGATATGTCTCGCTTGTCGAGACAAGCACCAACAGTCACAATCGATTGTTGAAAACTATTCCGCTATATATAGGTGAACTCATCAGCCCGTCATCATATTGCTCAAAGACAGAAGGATCTGGTAACGCCAGCGACTTTCCTGAGATCTAGTTTCATATTGCGGTTTCCTAGGCTATGACACGGTGTAGTCTGGTAGGTGGTATAAACGTTTCGGAGGAACGTAGTGCCATCGTCTTCTACTCTCAATATTTTCTACCCTGAACATGAAGGCATAGGCACTTCGGTACCACCAACCAGTATACACGACGTCAAACACAGAAGGTCACAATTAGAATCTTCACCCCTGTGAAAACCTACAAACTGAATAATAAAGTAGACACTCATGCCAATCTGCATTAATTTCAGTCCAATTAAAAAGCTGGGAATTCACGAACGTGAAGCCGATCTCAGGTGAACAGCCCGTGAAGGCCCATAGGGTTGTGAGACGTCGAGGTTCCCATATTATCTAGACAATCGGCTCACAGATGGCGGTGAGATTGTCAGCGTTACGCGCCGGCCACCCTTTACACCTAGGAAGGTTCCTGGTACGAATTTCTGTTATAGGTTGAGTGGACCCCAAGGCTATAGTGCGGCTGGAAGGATTAGGTTAATTGAAAAATCCAGCGACCTAATTGGGAATCGAACCCATGACCTTCTGGCTTGTAGCACAGTGCTTCAATCAACTAAGGTACTGCGTGCCTCTTAAGCCTATCTTATACACAGCAAAAACGGTGTCGTGAAGGTCCCAGAAGATTTCAGCGACTGTCGCAAACAGTGAGGGTCCGCTTGGCGGCGAGGGGGAGGGGGGGCGGTGAGAAAGAGAGCGAGAGAGACCGGAGCCGCTGTTTCCTTGAAGTAACTCCTCAATTACCCTCACGAGGCTGAGTAGACCCAGTTCCAGAAGACTACTTCTCAGAATATCTGGTAGCGCCGGGAATCGAACTCGGAACTCTGGATCTGTAGCCACTAGACCACAGAGGTGGTCACATTTTGGTAAAGCTGTTCAAATTAATTTCCACAAAAAATTGTTGGAGAGACGAACAGAGGGAAATGAAGAACATAAAGGGATATTTGTTTTAAAAACTTCCCATTGCAGACGGACCGAAAATGTCATTTATGAAGATCTGAGGCTAAAGGGGATACGATAAACAACCGTCAGATTCATGTGACAATGCTGTATAAAAGCGAGACATTCCTCTTATTAAGCAACACGTCTTCATGCATAACAGAGCAGTAAAAAGGATTTCTCTGTCGCCTGTTAATTGCTTTTACAGCTGTACAAGACATTACAATAAGAATCAGTAGTAATTACAGACAAACAAGGTACAATTACTTCAACAGAAAATTACAGATGGTGCAATAAACATATCTCTTTACACTCTGGAGCGTGAAGTTCTTCTAAATACCTCACAGAAGATACAATACTTCTGCATCCCAATCAGTTGATGCTGATGGAAATGATCGCCTTTTATTCTGAGAATCATACGAAACACATAAATACATACTTTGAGCAAAAATACACGGGATCTAAAACGTTGAGCCGGGCGGTACACCCAGTGATTACTTTAAAGAGTTAAAACGATTTCAGAACACAGGAATACGGAATTAATGTTCTCGTAAATTCGTTATAGTAAATGGAGGTTCTCACAACAGTGACCTCGAAGAGTGCAGACCTCTGGGTTGTAAAGATGTGTAATTAGGATACAGCAGGCTGCGCCATAGCTCAAGCGGTTAGACGCTGGCTTCCCACAGCGGCGGCCCGGGTTCGACCCCGGGTCTGGTCAAGTGGGATTTGTGGCGCTGGGGCAGGTTTTCTCCGAGTACTTCGGTTTCCCCTGCCAATCTTCATTCCACCAATTGCTCCACAATCACCCTCACCTATCATCTGGGGCTGGTCAGAAGTACAAGGGACTTAGTCCCACCCTTCTAGAAATAAAAAAATAGGACACAGCAGGAATATTCGGAGGAACCCGGGATCGAACCCGTGAAGCCGCGGTTGGAAGCAGCGACTAACTGCTTGAGCTATGGCGCAGCCTTGAGTCCACTTGTTACTTCGGCCACTTCTGGTCTATTGTACCAGCCCCAGATAACAGACGATGATTGTGAAGCAATTGATGGAATTAAGTTTGGCAGCGGAAACCGAAGTACTCGGAGAAAACCCTGCCTAGTGCCACTTTGTTCACCACAAATCTCACATGACTTGGGCTCGAACCCGGGCCGTCGCAGTGGGAAGCTAGTGACTAACCGTTTACAATATTATACTTAAGCATCCTGTTGCACTCTACACGATAAATGACACAAACTCCGTCCCAAGTGCAAACAATATATATTATATGTCTTTGGTCTTGTTCTCTTCCACACTACATGTTTCGGCCTCTATCGGCCATCATCAGGTGTATACTCTTAACGTTGCTGCTACACTGAACCCAGTCTAAAATTTAACATTTAAAAACACATTGTTATTTTCTTCGTATTATCAACATCTACNCGCTCCAGCACTTTAGACATAGGGCGAGTAACCCTAACAATTTTAAATTTTAAATTTTAAATTTAGAGAAATTTTAAAGGATTTTAAAATCATAACTAAAGATTTTATAGTGCTACTACAGGAAAATCAAATTTGACGTGTGCAATATAATCTACATACCAGACACATATCAACGAGGTAGATGTTGATAATACGAAGAAAATAACAATGTGTTTTTAAATGTTAAATTTTAGACTGGGTTCAGTGTAGCAGCAACGTTAAGAGTATACACCTGATGATGGCCGATAGAGGCCGAAACATGTAGTGTGGAAGAGAACAAGACCAAAGACATATAATATATATTGTTTGCACTTGGGACGGAGTTTGTGTCATTTATAGAGACTAACCGCCTGAGTATGACTCGATCTTACTGATTCTTCCCATCTCATAGCGCCCACACAGTATATCAGGAAGATTTCATGACACTGCTCGTGTCTGAAATAGAGTTTGTGACATTAAACAGGTACGCAAGTCGCCTGCAATAAAACTGTGTACCTCGCACCATTCAGAGATATGCATGCAAACAAGTTCTGTACTGTCATCATCCACGAACACAATGAAAACAACATGAACAAAGCAAAGTCACAAACTCTCTTTGTTAAAGACAATCTATAGGCGGAGAGGGCGGTGTGCCTATTTATCAGGGCACAGAGAACATATTAGTGTTATCTGTGAAACCAGAGCCACACATAACAGCGTGTTTATATTACGAAGTCACATTAGTATGTTCCCAGCCCTTATCTCTCAACCTTGGCCAGTCATGAGGTAGACAGAACTACAGGTTTAAGAACAGACCAGAACGTACATTAAAACACGGCCATTCTCGCTAAAACGTAATTAAACTGAGCCATGTAGTATAGTTGGCAAGCCTGGTGGCAGCATTGTGTGTACAGCACAGGATGCAACTGTACGTGCAGGAACAAGGATCCCAGGAGGCCATGATCGCAACATAGCTCCGAGTAGACACACAGTGGGCCATGCTCGGCAATTACGATGTAAACCAAATATTCCCCTAGAAACACGGAGAACTGTTCACTCAGACAAAACATCTATCAACAACATAACCTAGGACACACGTCAGGTTTCATATCTAAGGACTGTTGGTTTACGAGTATATCACGACGCTGTCTGTATCTCGCAGTACATAGGTTCGAATATTAGTATGAACTGCAAAGGATTTGGGAGGAGGATGTGATGACCACCTCTGCAATTGCAGGGGAGACTGAGGTAAAGCATGAAAATTCTCAGGATAACTGTGTACCTCTCGAATATAAATCTGCTCGGGTCAAAGACCTCAGTTCCATCGATTTGGATCTGTAATGCGGTTGCATACTACAACAGGAGAATTTGATGCAACACGGGCAAACAGCTTGAGCCGCGCGTCAAATTAATTTGGAACATCATTACCTTGATAATTACACCCGATTAAACAGACAACCGGAATAGCGCAATTGGTAGAGGGAATGGTTACGGAAGGGACGAGAGAGGGGTCGGAGTTTAAGTCCCAGTAGGGTTAAGAATTTTCTCTTCTTCACATTGTCCTGGGATTCACCCAGCCTCCTATCCGATGGGTAACGGGAGTTCTTTTCCTGGGGGTAAAGCGGCTGAGACGTGAAGCTAACCACTCACCACCAACTAATGTCGAGAACAAGAATCTGGGGATATACACATCCACTCCTCAATACGTCTTCATGTGCTAGCGCTTAATTAGTTAAGTATAGGGGTTTTACCTTTCACCATACACATGTGACAATATAAATAGAGTAATTACCCTCTGAAACCTGATGGGGGGCGAGAAAATAGCGTAGAAGTGAGACACAC
>NW_019723306.1:241900-248006 GCF_002891405.2 Cryptotermes secundus
GATAGAAACTGTCCTGCTCTGAACGCTCGCAGGCAGTCAATTCGCGCTCGTCCTGGGCTGGTTTGTGGTTATGCAGAAATGGAACTGACCGAGTTCTTTGCTGTATCAGGGCACAAAGCTGATACTCATTCTGGGACAGGTGGACTAAGCCACAATGTGTGGACTGCATGAGAAGACGGCGGAGCAATGCGGAATTTTGGGCACCAACAGACTCTGCTGAGGACAGTTCCTACAGCATAAATTACAAAGGCCAGTGATTAATGCTGTTTAGAGAAATATCGCTGTTTATTCTCAGAATGGTAGGAAACACATCGATAAACTGTGTGGACAGAACGTTGAGCTTTTCAGTATTAAAGACGGTGGCGTAAATAGTTACCACTGCGATATAGAGCAGTGGTTCTCAACCTCTGTGAAACCGCGGCCCGATAAATTATTTTTCTATAAGACGAGGGCCGGCATGTACCGTCTTCGCTCGCTTGGAAACCGGGATCGTGGGTTCGAATCCCACTCAGGGCATGGATGTTTAGTTTGTGTGTGTGCGTTTTTCTGTGTTTGTGTACAGATAGAGGCCTTGCGACGAGCTGATCACCCGCCCAAGGAGTCCTACCGAATGTGTAAGATCTAGAAAAACCGAAGTGAACGGAGTTCATGTAGGTAGGCCTAGGCCCACTGGGGCTGTAGTGCCAAGGGAAAAAAAAATAATAAGACGAGGGCCTAGTATCGGGACGCGGCCCTCCTGTTGAGAAACACTGTTCTAGAGGCTTCAAAGACTAAAACAGAATGGCCACATAATTACTATAATAATTAATTATCATATATTTATACTCGATGAAAGAATTAAAAGGGAAAGAGCTGTCCTTGAATTTTATATATGTTAATTAATTAACAGCTGAAATTAGAGCGAAGTACACAGCTGCAATACATTTTTACTTAATGTGATTACGCTGTCAGAATAACGGGGAACAGCTGGAAGCGAACGACAAAAGGTCAGACAGAGGGACACAGACAAATGCGGTGCCGCAGTTATGACGTACATCCTATACAGAGATAACAGCAACACAACGGAACAAGTTCTCAGTCTACGGATCGCGTGCCAATAACAAAGGACACAGAATTAAAGGTAAATATCGAGGCGGAGGAGGGAGCGTTTATAATGACAAACATGCGAACGGCGACTAAGTCTCTGAAGCTTTAGTCAGTTAGTTTACGACTGCCGGGTTACCGCCAACCAAGTTCCTTGAGACTCACGACCAGTAATTTTATTTCCCAACTGAACACTTGCGGTTATAGTCCTTATGTAACATCCTTTCTGACGAGAGGATGGGTCTATGCGCCGCAACTGATGCTGGTCCTCGCCAGCGCAGTCATTCTTAGGTCCGAGTCCCGTGGGATTCATGAACACATTTTACTGTCTCAGACTGGAGACTCCCCAGATATGGAGAGCTACGGTGGAGGTGTTCGACCCAGCTTGAAGCTTTAGTCAGAGTTACTTTACGAGTGCCGGTTTACCGCCAATCAATTCGTTTTGGCTATAAGCCCCTTGAGACTTACGACCAGCATTTTTCTTTCAGCTGAATATTTGTTTCCATATTCCTTATGTAACATCCTCTCTCACGAGAAGATGCGCGTGCAGCTGGTCCTCGCCAGCGCAATCATTCTCGGGTCCGAGTTCCTTGGGACTCGTAACAACTTACTGTTTCAAATTCGAGACTCCCCCAAGCTGAAGGAACAGATCCCTGTATTCATATCCACGAGGAACAGTGTGGACCGGTTATACCCCCAGGCACCGGGTTCCCTTCCCGTCGCGTCCCACGACTCGCAGGGCTACGGTGGTGGTATTTGAACCCGCCTCCACATGAGGCTGAAGCTTTATATTTAAAACCTCACGCGATACTGTTCAGGGAAATGATGGAAACCAAGCGAAATATGCTCTGTGGGAAAATGAAGAGTTTAAGAACAACATATTAGGTGGTGGATATGCCTATGGCAACAAATCTGCTTCAAAGGGTTAACCCCAAGGAAAATTCAACTTGAACAGTTATAACTTCTGAGACATAACTCAAGTGTCGTGCGGTGAAACTGAACCCAAGTTTCAGAGGAACTGATCGCTTTCACGTTGCTCTGCTTCATGCTGGTTTCTAGCTTGGTTTATTTTTACACCTTGAAGAAGGAAACGGATGTGTTCCTCAGAAAAGTCGGGTGATTTTCATCAAGCTACAAGGTGTTATATTCCAGAAGATCAAATTCTTCCACCATTGCTGTGAGAATTTCAAATCTAATAAAAATTTAACTTTAATATTGTTAACTTTGTGCTCATCACTTGGCGTGGTGAAATGTAAAGTAGAAGTAAAGTAAAGCTATCCCTGTAACAGGCCGTGGGGGCGCATAGGGCTGTGATGTTGAAGCTTACACGTTTTCTAGACAATCGGCTCATAGATGGCGGTAAAGTTGTCAGCCTTATGCGCCGGCCGCCCTTTACCCCTAAGAATATTTCTGGTACTTATTTCTATTAGAGGCTGAGTCGACCCCAGGGCCATAATGCGGCTTGAAGGATTAGGTCAATTGAAAAAAAATTCACCTCATAGTGACTCGGACCCGCGACCTTCCGGCTTGTAACATAGTGCCTCAACGAGCTACCGCGTGCCCCCGATATTAAAGAAATACGGAATTGATTGATCAGGCTTAGGATAAGGACCAGGATGGGAAACTTCGAGTTACATACAATAAAGGTAATTTTATATCTAGCTGGGATCATATCGGCTTCTGTATTATCATTTACTTGTATTTGTATTTTATTTACCAAGACTCTCGTTAAGTCAGGCTCGGCGTCGAACGGATGAACTACAGTAAATGATGAACCGGAAAGAGATCTTGGCTTAGTTTGAGGTACGATAATGGGACTTACCTGGAGGAACTGAAGGAAACCACAAAGCCCTCGATTAGGACAGTCGGTGTCCCAGACGAGATTCAAACTGAAAACTCTCGAATACAAGTCAGAAGCGTCAGTGTTTGAGCCATCTTGCTCGGTAACTATCAGCTTATCAAGAATTCTGCTTCATGGAGTCGGTTACGATACTCGAAGAAACGTTTAAAACATTAAATATCTCATAAAACCGAGATTAAAGGCCGTGTTGATCCATTGCGCTCATCATGTGATACCCTCTATCCGCTAAATTTGGTACTAACTTCGCCGACAAGCAGCGGTCGCTCGGTCGGTATAGTTCGCTTGCGGACTACAGGCCACGGAGTTTAGTTCTTTTCAATATCGTATAAATATTAACACCTGTTTGACATAGAAACATGATTCGAACATCTGGATTTTGGTATTTGATGAATATAATATTTGGGGGGGGGATGCATGATTTAAAAATTACCGAACCAGCAGAAGCAAAAATTCAGACTGCATTTATTAAAGAAGCAACGTAAAGCGCAACATTTCAGGAACAGCTATGACAGTAAACTTGTGGACCAGTGAACCAGATTTACTGTAAAGAGTGTGGACTAAGTGAGAGGAGTAAGATAAGCACTGTGCGCTGTTCACAGTGGCCGCGCGGTCTAAGCTATGAAATGTTTTCGCCCCCTCTTAACACTGGGATCATGGGTTCTAATCCCATTCTATGCATGAACGTTCGTCTGCGTTTATTCTGTTTGCGCTGTCCTGTGTACGCAGCAGCTTTGCGTCGGGCTGATCCCCAGTCCAAGGAGTCCTACCGACTGTCTAAGATTAAGGAACTGAAGTGAAACGAAGCGTTTAACGGATGCCCTAACAGGAAACAGACAGATAGACAAAAGTTGTCCTTGTGCTTAACTAATTAAGCATTACGCCATGAAGGCGTATAGGGGAGCGGATGCATAGATCCACATTTTCTTGACCTCGGCACTAGCTGGAGGTGAGTGTTCAGCTTCACGCCCCTGCCGCTTTACCCCAGGGGAAATAACCCCGGTACACATTGGACAGGAGGTTGGGTGGACCCCAGAGCCGGTGTGCACGACGTGGAAAAGAGAACATTCTTGACCCTACGGTAGACAGATATGTGTAAATACTGTGATACTATTTAGTCAAAACCGACAATACAATTGCTTTGGGATGCATGAGCTTCTTCAATGTACGAATTTTCGTCGAGAGAAACACATCATCATCACCATCATCACCATGGATTAGGCCACGTTTGGTCTGTTCCGTCCTCCTGAAGAGTTTGTTGGCCACTCCACATTAATTGTGGGCGCCCTACTGAGTTGCATGTTAAAACTTTGTTTGAAATTCATTTATGCTCGTTTGTAGAAATGTGTTTTAGAATTTCATATTCTGTTTAAAAATATTCAGTTTTTTCGTAATTTGAGCATTCCTCGTTTGGTTCTTTGTTGCGTGCACCCCTCAAAAACTTCATTTCTACAGTTTCTTATAGTCTAAATTTCAGATCCATATGTAAGTACAGGTACCGTCATAGCTTCATAAAATTTTATCTGTGTTTTGTATCATGTTATTCAATGTTCTTCTTACTGTGCTGCATATTTAGTTAAATTATTATTTTTTTAATTCCAAATCTCTGTTGTTTGATACTGTAATTGTATATACTAAGTAAATAAAAATATTTATGTATTGAATTATATGGTTATTTATCACTATTTTTGCTCCTATATTCATCTTCCTTTTCACAGCCACAGTTTTTGAGGAGAGAACACTTGTGCCCTTGTTACACCAAGAGGCGGCGCACTGCGGAAAGCCAGAACAATGGAGAGGACAGCGCTGAGACACTGCTAGAAGCACAGTGCCTCTTCTGGCACGCAACAACTTTTTAAATAGTTTTACCTTCGTCGTTACCCAAACTTTTCACCTTAGAACTGGTACTGGAGCCTCATGGAGACCTGACGAAACATCCCTCCCACCTCTGTAGTACACTCGCAAACACAAAACAAGTAAGAATTAGCCAAAGCACAGTAAAGGCTACTCTCGGCTGGACGGCAGAAAGTGCAGGGGGAGTTGAACACACAAAGACATAGGAGTTGACGCTGTCACCTCTGTCTGCGCGAAGTTTCTTTCGGACAGAATCATCTGCTACTGTTGTTATCTATCCATGGCTCTACAAGAACAGGCTGCCTTTTCAGCCTGTAGGCGGTAGGACTCCTTTGACGGGGGATCAGCCCGTCGCAAGGCTCCTACCTGCACACAGGGCACCACAAACACAATAAACGCACACAAACATCCATGCCTCAAGTGGGATTCGAACTCACGATTCCAGCGTTTGAGTGGGCGAAGACAGTTAATGCCTCAGACCGTGAGGCCACTGTGATCGGTACTACTACTACTACTACTAATAATAATAATAATAATAATATATTATGGGTATCAGGGGCTATTTCTTAGGGGGTAAAGCGGGGAGGGGCGTGAATACGACCACTCACTACGACCTAATGACGAAATTAATCATGCGTGGAGCTATACTCCCACTCCATCACATGTCTTAAGAACTTACATAACTAAGAAGGCCTCGTTAAATACATGAAGGAACGAAACCGGAAGTGACAACCACGACGGAACGGACAACTTGCTGCCACTGTAACTCGTTAAAACGAGGCATCACCTAGGCTGACCTAATCTAAACAACAATTCCTGTGAGACAGCCTCACGCTGCTTCCACGCAGTCAATCTCGGCGGTGGGTGGACAGGCCAAGCGCGTCTCCTATCGATCGAGCACCGCGGCCTGATAACAGAAGCGCAGTGTGACGGGCTAGTGGTATCAGAATACGCACATACAAACTTTCATTTGCTGATTATCAGGCTCATTCTCCAGAGCCTGCGCTCGCAGCTACTGCATGATGGGAAGACAGACAGAGAGCCAGGCAATCAGTTCTAACGCGTTTAAAGTCTTGTCCGAATAAAGTCAAATTACAATATAAGGTGCTATTTATTACTTAAATAACGACCTGACAAGTTTCGACATTCAGATGTCATCTTCAGGGGTAATGCAAAGTTGTCCCTCTGCTTAACTAATTAAGCACTACGCCATGACGGTGTATGGGGGAGTGGATGTATAGATCCACATTTACTTGACCTCGGCAATAGCTGGAGATGAGTGGTCAGCTTCATACCCCGGGGAAAGAGCCC
>NW_019723306.1:251877-262474 GCF_002891405.2 Cryptotermes secundus
CCTCTGTAGTACACTCGCAAACACAAAACAAGTAAGAATTAGCCAAAGCACAGTAAAGGCTACTCTCGGCTGGACGGCAGAAAGTGCAGGGGGAGTTGAACACACAAAGACATAGGAGTTGACGCTGTCACCTCTGTCTGCGCGAAGTTTCTTTCGGACAGAATCATCTGCTACTGTTGTTATCTATCCATGGCTCTATAAGAACAGGCTGCCTTTTCAGCCTGTAGGCGGTAGGACTCCTTTGACGGGGGATCAGCCCGTCGCAAGGCTCCTACCTGCACACAGGGCACCACAAACACAATAAACGCACACAAACATCCATGCCTCAAGTGGGATTCGAACTCACGATTCCAGCGTTTGAGTGGGCGAAGACAGTTAATGCCTCAGACCGTGAGGCCACTGTGATCGGTACTACTACTACTACTACTACTAATAATAATAATAATAATATATTATGGGTATCAGGGGCTATTTCTTAGGGGGTAAAGCGGGGAGGGGCGTGAATACGACCACTCACTACGACCTAATGACGAAATTAATCATGCGTGGAGCTATACTCCCACTCCATCACATGTCTTAAGAACTTACATAACTAAGAAGGCCTCGTTAAATACATGAAGGAACGAAACCGGAAGTGACAACCACGACGGAACGGACAACTTGCTGCCACTGTAACTCGTTAAAACGAGGCATCACCTAGGCTGACCTAATCTAAACAACAATTCCTGTGAGACAGCCTCACGCTGCTTCCACGCAGTCAATCTCGGCGGTGGGTGGACAGGCCAAGCGCGTCTCCTATCGATCGAGCACCGCGGCCTGATAACAGAAGCGCAGTGTGACGGGCTAGTGGTATCAGAATACGCACATACAAACTTTCATTTGCTGATTATCAGGCTAGAACTGTCGGGACAGAAAGCACTCTCCAGAGCCTGCGCTTGCAGCTACTGCATGATGGGAAGACAGACAGAGAGCCAGACAAAAGCGTTCTTATTTACAAAAGCATAAACATCAGACAGAAAAGAAACGCAGACAATCAGTTCTAACGCGTTTAAAGTCTTGCCCGAATAAAGTCAAATTACAATATAAGGTGCTATTTATTACTTAAATAACGACCTGACAAGTTTCGACATTCAGATGTCATCTTCAGGGGTAATGCAAAGTTGTCCCTCTGCTTAACTAATTAAGCACTACGCCATGACGGTGTATGGGGGAGTGGATGTATAGATCCACATTTACTTGACCTCGGCAATAGCTGGAGGTGAGTGGTCAGCTTCATACCCCGGGGAAAGAGCCCCCTGTACCCACTGGATAGGAGGCTGCATGGGCCCCAGAGCCGGTCTGGACGTCACGAAGGAGTGAAAATTCTTGCCCCCACCGGCACTCGAACTCGGGCCTTTGGTCATCCAGTCCGTAGCTATACCGACTGCGGTCAAACAATCATACGAGGTACGTAAATTCATTCTGGGAGCAAAGTGCTGATCTTTTACATGTTAAAGTAGATGATACAAATAGTAACCACTGTGCTTTAAACGGACTTTTGAAGTTGAGAAGAAGGGGCAAAAGAAATTGCATCTAAAATGCAATAACTAAATGTAGACAGGCGACGCACTCGACTGTACCACTTCAATAGCGTCGTAACAATCTTCATAAAATTCAAAGTGTACAGGAAACATATACAACGAAAACAGACATGTCCTTTAAGACAGAGAGGCCCTATGAGAGAAAAATATAAAATACAAGAAAGTGTGATTTATAGCTGACAGAGAGAAAAAAAGGCGTACGAACATGAAACATATCCCCAGAACTGACGGGAACTGTATAACAGGAGAAACGTCACTTACTGCATCTGCAACAGTTGCCAGTTCAGCCGCTGCCTATGCACCTTGTGCCTTCCTCTCTGCCTGAGGCAGAATTATATGGATCTGTAGTTCCTTTCATGAGCACGGTCTACAACCAGCACGGCACTTCTAATGTTATCATTAAGGAAGAAACGAGTTACTGAAATGGTACGCCTTATGTGCGAAAGCAAGGTCTTCACTCACACGTAAAGCAGAGAGAACACAGTCTCTTCTCATTACACGTAGGAACTAAAGAAACCAGAAAAAGAAAAAGGTCCTTACGGCTGCGAGTGTTAACATTACGCTGTGTAGTTCGACAGGCACGTAACATCATCTCGCAGGATTCTCCATCTTCAGGGCAGAAGAAGGCGGCAAAACATTCCTCTGAAATAGGTCACAAATGGAAGTAAAACAGCTGTAATGGATGTAATGTTTTCTAGGTGGCAGCACAGTCCAGCTTCATGACAGTAGCAGACGCGCACGCGCATGTCCAGAGGCTAGTTTCAGCAGTCAAAATGGTGACCGTGTATGAGGAGTGTAACACTGAAGAACAGCTTTCTGTTGTGCGTTTTGTGTGAACAAAAGGCCTCAATGCAAAATATGTTAATAAAGGTTTCTTCTTTACTGGTGGACGTGTTTGTAGCGTAAAGCTGTTCACAACTGAGTCGAGAAATTATTTCAAGGACATTCGATAGTCGCACATGATGTCCGAGCAGGTGCGAAAGTGGCTGAGAGAACAGTCAAGCTGGAGGTTTCGACGCAATGGTAAAGCGATGGAATGAGTGTATCAGTGTTGGTGGAGGACATGTTGAGAAGTAAAATATAATATATTTTTTACGTTTCTTATCCATTTGTGGCCTATTTACTGACTCCCCCTCGCATATCAGACTTAAATGGCGTCGCATCTGAGAAGTCAGTCAGTCATATGCATCCAGAACACACGCAACGTCACTTCTATACATAAAGGCGCATTTTAGGTTAAGAGACAGTTTTATTGTGTCGTTATGTAGATTCACATTAAGACAAATTCTTATAATGGATCGGCATATGGTTTAATTACAAATTATATCATCATTATCATAATCAACACTGGCAAACCAGCATTTATTGAGCCATAGCCTTCCTTAGATGATTCTGCCAGACATGATCCGGTATTCACGTCTTGACATTTCATAAGAATAATCCATTTACAGACCAAAGTCGTCAGCCTTGCGTCCGGCTCCCAACACACGATATCAACCAATAATTAACAATCTGCTCCCACACACAAAATTCATCATATGGGGGTAACATTATCATGCATGTTTTCCCCAAGCATACATACGGTTCTGCATATACAGATCAAATAATGATGTTTAGAGAAAGATGGAACAGCGTTAATTACAAATATAATTAAATTATTCATCTAAACCGTCTTGTAGTGCATACACTCATTTATCTCCTTCTCTCCCTCGCACTACATGTTTCGGCATAATAATGCCATCTTCAGGTGCTTACTTATCCACGCCAAACTAGTTCATTGCATGCCTTGTTCTCATATTAAAATAACTAAAATATGTATCTATCATATACATTGTCAAACGTTAAAAATATTAAAATTGTTCAGGATACCACATCACTACGTCGCACCTCACTACGCCAGTCACGCCCATTCTCCTCTGTTGGAGCACTCCTTCACTATCTTGTGTGTGTNGAAGGAGATAAATGAGTGTATGCACTACAAGACGGTTTAAATAAATCATGGACTTAAATCAGTGCAACAGGACGCTAAAATATAACATTAAATTATTCATCTCGGAAATTGATGAAGCAGTTCATATTTATACGTCTGATTTAAAATAAATTACCAACTCCTCTAAGAGTACATGATGACAGACGCTAATATAAACCCATATGACACAGGGGCAGCACCTTCTTCCGAAACGTCGGAATCTATCACACTATATAGCGTCACGCCCCCAACCCCAAAACCCGTATCTTAGTATTCACCGCCGTGGGAATCTCAAATCTCAAGAGGAGGGGTGGAGTGTCCTTATACCCTAAAGCTCAAGGCCACAGGTTCCTCGGAAACGTCGGTAAACATTTACCAGACTATGCTGCGCCATATGAAAAGGTGTCGACGTGAGGACGGTGAAGCTCCCGGAATACAAGTCCGGAACTATGCTCCGGCAGCTGAGCCTAGACTGCGAGAGTGGGGTGGGGGGCACACACCCTCCCCTCATGAGCTTCGAATTCGTACTCATCAACAAATACGACTTGGACGACAAAATCAAGAAGGGCGAGATGAAGGCATGTAGCACGCAAGGAGGATATTAGAACAGCATGCAAAATGTTAAACAAAACCTAAAGGAAAGGGAACACCTAGAGAACCTAGTCGTAGATGGAAGGATATTACTAAATAAACATGGTGTGAGGGTGTAGACTGGGTTCATCTGGCTGAAGATAGGACCCAGTGGCGAGCTCTTGTGAAGAAGGTAATGAATTTTTAACTTTCATACAAGACCGGGAATTTACTGAGCAAATGAATGACTATTATATTCCAAGAATGTATTCCATGGAATTGTTTAGGCCGGTAGGTAATAAATTTTATTTTCCTTCTTGGAAGTTCAGAACATCAAAGAATTCCTAAGAAACAATCAAAATGTGGCCTCAAGCAGACACGGAACCCGGATCTGACGAACCCAAAGGACGAAGTGACCCAACAGACACGAACTTCAAAATTCTTTATCCTCTACACGCAGAGGTGCTCGTTCTTGGCCCGGGATCAACGTCTCTTCCTTGTCACTGTGCAGTGGCTATAATCTGAAGTAAGACATAACAAGCGGTTAGTCGCTGGGTTCGATCCCGGGTCTGGTAAAGTGGGATACGTGGTGGACAAAGTGGCGCTGGGGCAGGACTAAAACAACGGAGTTTGTTTTGTTTGTAGTTGTGTTCCGGCGATGGAAAGTGACAGAGGAGTTAAATTTTCGTGCATGTTAGATGAACCTTACCAAGCCTCAAAGCAATATCTGTAAGTACTGCTTATAAGGGGGTACATACTTGACTTCACGGTTTTGAATATCGAAACAGGAAACACGGAAACAGACTCAAATATCCAAGAGCAAAGACGCCAGTCAGGCTGTGTAGGAAAGCGAGGGACATCCTGCCAATAACAGAGCTATGCAATGGACGAAGACTCCCACTCAAGCATGCAAGGAATTGAAAAGTTAGTATAAGATTTATCGAGTTCATGTGGGCGACCGATATCTGTATTATATTTATGACAGAAAAGAGACAGATCTGTACTGCTCATCGAGTAACATTCAGTACACAACATTCCATTTACCACAGTAGAGGAGACGTAGCAATTTCACCGTGAAAGAAGCAGATTTGCATCTAGCTTAACCCATAAAAAAGGTTCATAGTTCAATGTTCTGATAGACGAACATATTCACTCAGTCTTTTCTGTCAAAATGGAGGGTCATAAAGAAAACGACTATCCACTCACTCATGGAGTTGAGCCCTTCTTGAGAAGCTGCCAATTGTGCAGTTACTCAAGAACATCCTAGCATTTTATATAACCCGAAAGTTAATTACCGTGTTCACAAGAGCCCTCCAGCGGTCCCTATCCTCAACCAGGTCAGCCCAATCCATACCACCCCATCTTATATTNGTACTTCGGTTTCCCCTGCCAATCTTCATTCCACCAATTGCTCCACAATCACCCTCACCTATCATCTGGGGCTGGTACCATAGGCCAGAAGTGGCCGCAGTACAAGGGACTTAGTACACCATCGTCAGAATCCTATAGTAACTGAAGGTACTTAGTCCCACCCCACTAGCAATAAAAAAATAGTTTCTGTGTTTTCCTTTATGGTATCTATGTTATCAGCCAGTAGATTCACACCATGAGCATGGACCAACAGCTGATGCGTGCCGTTTAATTTCAGTCCTACCTGGTAAAGACCATGATCTGTTTATTTACACGAACCGATGCCACGCTGTGGTCCCATCCGAAGCTACAGTACACTCCTACAAACGCGTAAAGAGCCCCCTAGTGAAACATACTTTTAGCCTCCTCTCCTCAAAACGCTTATGCCAGCTTTACCCCCCCCCCAACAGCTTCTGAATGCCCGAACCAGTTTTTATGAAATTTGGTATGTATATCAGGGCACCTCAGCTCATCTCTCCCATCAGTCTGTGTCTGTGTGTGTGTCCATTCGTTGCGAGGCAACGGTTCGGTAAACACGTTCCTGCGGCAAAGAATACACGAAACAATAGAAGATTTGTTGGACGAGTCTGTGTATCCCCCTATCGTTGGTAGGTAACAACTCGGTAAAGAAGTTCCCGCGCCAACGAAGAATTATTGAAGCCGTCATTTTCTATGCGGTCCGCGTCGTATCGATGGAAAGTAGTTATATAACTTCATTATACAGTATTGTGGTGCAACCATAGTAATTGCGTGTGTAAAGAGCTGTACACTGGCAGGAACGTATCATCTACAAGATTTTTAACTCTATGAAGCCTTATCGCAGCTCTAATTTAAATCAGTTAGAAACAGGGGACGATGTGTTTACATGAAAAATATTACACAATTTTAATACCATATGTAGAGCTCACACTGCTAACATTTCCAGAGAGCAGCAAATTGAAACAAGTGCAATGATATCACGGATCCTATCCACACCAATTGCGTAAATAACAGTAACGTGTCGAGCAGGGCACGGAAGGCTAATGTTTAATGGCATGAAAAATGCAAAAAATAAATGAGGAAGAATGTAAACATATTTACGGAAATATGAGGAGGTAATTCTAGGGAAATCGCTAATTAAAATATACTTTCTAATTGCCGTATATGAAGCAGTAATTTTCAAGTAAGGCAGCACAGTAAGAGAGTTCTGGTGAACTGGGAAAGAATAACAATTTCGCTTCATTCATCGTTTCCCTAAGGTCAATTTCCAGCAGCAGGGACTTCGGACGCCCATAAACAAGTTGGATCCTAACGAGATATAAATTACCACGATTATAGCAGCAAGACCCCCCCCCCACTGGATCTACCAGACTAATCCCGAGGCAGGGGTATTTTCTGCAGACAAGCAATGTCTCATTATGTGTAAATGATGTCCACTGAGTAATCAAGAAATAAGCATTACAATTATAATAAAACTAATAAAATCAAATCCGTGGCTTTAGTCCGCAAGCGAACTATACCGACCGAGCGACCGCAGCATATCGGCGAAGTTGGTGTCAATTTTAGCGCATAGAGGGTGTCGCGTGGTCAGCGCAACGGATCCCCACGGCCGTTAATCTCGGTTTTCTAGACCGGAGCCGCTACTTTTCAATTCAAGTAGCTCCTCAATTATCCTAAAGAGGCTGAGCGGACCCCGTTCCAGACCCACTACTTCTCAGAAAATCTAGTAGGGCCGTGAAATCGAACCCGGACTTCTGGATTTGTAACCAGGAACTCTGACCACTAGACCACAGAGGAGGTCAGCATTACAAATATTGTACCATAAACTTTTAAATTCGCGTTAGTTTATCGATGAGCACAAAACACTGCTAGTCTGGCTTCAAAGAACAAAGACCCTGCATTTATTAACAACCCCGCGCCTCAACACAAGATGTACACAGAGCGTTAGGATGTCTAGTGGATTTCAGTCCCTCCAGACAGAGGCTGAGTGCCTCAGTTATGTCACAACTGTTTCTTTCCACGTCATTTACAATTCATTATTCGCTAGTACAGGCAGAGTCGTAAAATAGACCATAAATAAATAAACAAGACGCAGGACTGACAAAGGAGAAAGCTGCGTCCTTTGCTCGCCTACAGGTGTGAACACTTTGTTATGTGAGACGAAGGGGAGGCCTAATCCTCACAGGCCCTGTAACTTATATTCCGAGGGACGATGTCTCCCAGCGCCCAGGAAACTGTAAGCACGTCTGCAGTAAACTGTAAACGTTTACAGTGCACGTGGAGGCATGCACTCATCCGGAAGAGTACATACGAGTACATTTCGCTCCTGCAGTAGAGTGAAATGTTCTTCAACGTTTGACTTCCGAATGTTGTATCTATAAAGCTGTCCCTGTAGAGACGCGTCCACATTACTCGTACTCGTGCTCGTGCTCGTCGGGAGACTCGTCTGGTTTTTACTTGTGTCCGTAAATCTTCGTCCACACTACTTCAGTTGCTCGCCAGGCTTCGGCGTGTGAGGATCCGTATATTTACTCGTAGTGTGTACAGGCTGTAGTCGTATTTTAATTTATTGGCTACAGTTTTTAAATTAAAAATTTCAAATTTGCTTGTCTTGTGACTTGTCATATCGTTCACATTACTCGCGACCATAGCGAGTCACACGAGCACGAGTAAAGTGAACGCGCCTTAACAGGCCGTGGGGACCCATAGAGTTGTGAGATGTCGAGGATCCCACATTATTTAAACAATCGGTCCACAGATGGTGGTGAGGTTGTCAGCCTTACGCGCTGGGTCACCCTTTACTTAAAGCTATCCCTGTAGCAGGTCGTGAAGGCCCATAGGGTTGTGAGACGTCGAGGCTCCCACATTATCTAGACAATCGGTCCACAGATGGTGGTGAGGTTGTCAGCCTTACGCGCTGGGTCACTCTTTAGTTAAAGCTATCCCTGTAATAGGTCGTGTAGGCCCATAGGGTTGTGAGATGTTGAGGCTCCCACAATTTCTCTAAACAATCGGCTCACAGATGGCGGTGAGGTTGTCAGCCTTACGCGCTGGGTCACCCTTTAGTTAAAGCTGTCCCTACAAAAGGCCGTGAAGGCGCATAGGGTTATGAGACGTCGAGGCTCCCCCATTATCTGGGCAATCGGTCCACAGATGGCGGTGAGATTGTCAGTCTTACACGCTGGGTCGCCCTTTACTCCAAGGAAGATTCCCGGTACTCATTTCTGTTAGACAGGCCGTGAAGGCGCATAGGGTTATGAGACGTCGAGGCTCCCACATTATCTGGGCAATCGGTCCACAGATGGCGGTGAGGCTGTCAGTCTTACACGCTGGGTCGCCCTTTACTCCAAGGAAGATTCCCGGTACTCATTTCTGTTAGAGTCTGAGTCTACCCTTGGACTATGGTACGGCAGGAAGTGCTAAGTCAACTGAAAAAATCCAATGACCTCATCGGGATTCGATCCAACGACTTTCCGGCTTGTAACATAGTGCCTCAAGCAACTATAGCAGAAGAAATTAGCGGTACCAGTAAGACGTGCACACGGCGTCTTCGTGGCCTCTCAGAGCCAGAAGTGTTAACTCAGCCCCAAGAGGCCAGCACTGCCATTGCCGAAGTCGCCGATCTAGCACATAATCTGGCCTATTGCGTCTGCTGGCGAGATTTAAACCCACGACCCTGATGCTGCAAGGTTCAGTAGTGTACTATACTGAAGAACTTGGAAGAAGAGAATTTTACAATTATCTCTATGATATGGTCTAACGTCGTCAAATGTGGCGCGAGTAGGAGAGATGTGACAAAGTAAGTGCAAAATGGAGAGAGCATCTAACAAAGGGTAAAGTTGTCCCTGTGCTTTCACTAATTAAGCATAACGCCATCAAGGCATATGGGGGAACTGATGTATAGATCCATATTTTCTTGACCTCGGCATTAGTTGAAGATAAGTGGTCAGCTTCAAGCCCTTGCCACTTTACCCCCAGGGAAAGAGACCCCGGTACCCATTGGATAGGAGGGTGGGTGGATCCCAGAGCCGGTCTGGACAAAGAAGAGAAAGTTCTTAACCCTACCGGGACTCGAACTCAGCCTTTAGCGAGTCGCTATACCGACTAAGCCATCCCGGATCAAAATAAATGATGGGAGGGGGGGAAATAACATTAACATGATTATTCAAGAAACAGGGTACCACGCTTTGATTGGATTCAAGTGGCTCAGGACAGATTCATGAACACGGAAAAGAATCCTCGGGTTTCGTGAAGGTATGGCATTTCCTGTATAGCTAATGGGCTGCTGGCTTCACGGGACGGATTTTACTGCATGGAGCTAGTTACTGAGTTCACAGTAATTCAAGATCAACATCATTATTAAATGGAGTGTACTTCTGAGGACAATGCGGCAAAGCACTGTGGGCCATTGTGTTTGCGTGTAATTACGTAGAGGGTCCTGTTCTCAAGAAGAGGCCGAGTTGAGAATCTAACAGAGTTTTGGGAACAACATAACACACTCACTGATGGAGCTGAGCCCTTCTTGAAGATCCGCCAATTGTGCAGCTACTCAAGAACTTCCCAACATTTTATGGAACCCGAAGGTTCATTACCGTGTTCACAAGAGCCTTCCACTGTTCCCTATCCTGAGTCAGATCAATCCAATCCATCCCATTTCTCCAAGATACATTTTAATATTGTACGCCCACCTACACCTTGGTCTTCCCAGTGGTCTCTTTCGTTCTGGCTTTCCCACCAATATCCTATATGCATTCCTCTTCTCCTCCATTCGTGCTACATGCCCTGCCCATTCCATCTTCCTTGACTTGATCATTCTAATTATATTTGAAGAAGACTACAAGTTATGAAGCTCCTCATTATGCAGTTTTCTCCAACCTCCTGTCACTTCATCTCTCTTCGGTCCAAATATTCTCCTCAACATCCTGTTCTCAAACACCCTCAGTCTATGTTGCTCCCTTAATGTCAGAGGCCAAGTACAACATAACACAACAAGATAAAGTTCTTAAAAAAATGTGACGCTATCCCTGTAACGGGCCGTGGAGGCCCATAGGTTGTGAGACGTCGAGGCTCCCACATTTTCTAGACAATC
>NW_019723306.1:262523-282983 GCF_002891405.2 Cryptotermes secundus
CCCCCCAGGAATATTCCTGATACTCATTTCTGTTAGAGGCTGAATCGACCCCAGGACCATAGTGTGGCTGGAACGATTAGGTCAATTGAGAAAATCACCTCATCGGGACTTCAACCCGCGACCTTCCAGCTTGTAGCATAGTGCCTCAACCAACTACGCTACTGCGTGCCCCCCCAAATGAAGTTCTTAATAAAGATAATTCAAAGCCACAACAAAACGGCCAGTGTTTATAAACGAAACGTGTGCAAAGACAGCCAAAGGGACAAGCGTGTAGAAGTGTCAGATCGGCGAACAGAGAGACCGAGAAAAGGTCCAGATGCAGACGCCGTGCCGCAACCAAAAGTTGTGATTGTGGAGAAGTCCATCCCTGCTAATCTGCATATTAAAACTAATGCGCAGAGGAGCGGCGAGGGGTTCATTACGGTAGCTAATGAAGTTGGGAGCGCAGCGGGAAGCGCGGGGCCGGAGAGAACTGGGCTAGACATTAAGACTGTACACGGAATTAGCTTTGTGCGAATTCCAGCCAGATTCATACAACAGCGAAACAAGGACCTATGCCCTTCATAGTCTGAAAGAGATGCTTACTCTAAGCAACATGATCAGTACAACAGTGTGGGCGTGTCAACCGCCTCTGTGGTCTAGTGGTCAAGAGTCTCTGGCTACAGATCCAGAGGTCCCGGGTTCGATTCCCGGCGCTACCAAAGTTCGTGAGAAGTAGTGGGTCTGGAACGGGGTCCACTCAGCCTAGAAATTTGTTCAGCATAAGACTTCTATCCACTGGGATAAAACGCCGTTTGAAAGTAAACCATTTCGGGGAAACATGTCATGTCCATCTTCAAGGCTCAAAAGAGAAATCTATGCGACGTACCACGCTCAAACAAGCATAATCACTACCAAGCAGATACGAGAGCGAGAAGTAAATGGTGGCTTAACTTCACAAGTCTTTGAATAACAAAATGTCTCAAACTCCGTGGCCTGTAGCCCGCAAGCGAACTATACCGACCGAGCGATCGCAACTTGTCGGCGAAGTTAGTACCAACTTTAGCAGATAGAAGGTGTTGCGTGGTCAGCGCAACGGATCCCCACTGCCGTTAATCTCGGTTTTTTCTAGACCGAAGGCGCTATTTCCTTGCAATAGTTCCTCAGCTATCCTCAGGAGGCTGAGTGGACCCCGTCCCAGACCCAGTACCTCTCAGAAAATCTGGTAGCGCCGGGAATCGAACCCGGAACTCCTGCATTTGTAGCCAGGAACTCTGACCACTAGACCACAGAGGCGGTCAATTGTTGACAAAATTACGTCTCCTCTTCTGCATGAATACAAAAGTATTTCATTAGATTATTAGCTGTCTATGATAAGAATAATAGTGGGAATACATTTCTTAAACTCAAAATATATGAGTTTCCTTTCCCTCTAAGGAAAGAGACAGGAAAAGGGTAAGAGAGGGAGATACAAGGTGAACCCGGAGGGAACAACTTCTTCATTACTATTTCCTCCCAACCCCACGTAGCCATCTTGCATTGACACAGCTGTCGAGCAATACAGAGCTATGTCTCATACATCCCACATAAGGAGACAACGGTAAGATGATGAGGTTTCGTTCAGCGCACGTCGAGTGAATGACCGGTAGGCCCATAGCTTATAAACTACAACGCTGGAACATATACCGTAGCTCACTAACTCCATGAAGCAGAGGTTTTCAAACTTCATTCGTACAAGAAATTTACATACGCAGAACAAAGAGATAGTTCTGTCAACATGTGTCGAAGATCAGAATCACCGAAACGTGACTTCAGCTTAATATTCATTCACACGAATGATACGGAAACTCATCAAGCTTTTAGAATGTGAAATTAAATGTTTTTTTTATTGTTAGTGGGGTGGGACTAAGTCCCTTGTACTGCGGTCACTTCTGGCCTATCGTACCAGCCCGAGATGATAGGTGAGGGTGATTGTGGAGCAATTGGTGGAATGAAGATTGGCAGGGGAAACCGAAGTACTCGGAGAAAACCTGTCCCAAGGCCACTTTGTCCACCATAAATCCCACTTGAGTAGACCCGGGAAATTAAATGTTACGGAGGCTATGAATACATCTCTGCATAACAAATCTTAACTGGTTATTTGATACGTGAAGCTTCAATACACGAACATAACTTCGGAAATTCACTTCTTTATCTTAATTTCCTTTCTATGAAACTAGCTACGGCAGGATGCACAAACGGGCACACAGACTGAGCTAAGCCATTGAGATGGGCTCATCTGTCATGATATATATACCAAGCTGCATAAAGATTTGTTCAGGCATTCGAAAGTTGACAGGGGAAGAATCAGACACAATGTATGGAGACCTCAAAATAAAAGTAGGCTTATGAGATCACTAATATTTTACCCCCGTGTGGAGGCGGGTTCGAATACCTCCACCGTAATCCTGCGAGTCGTAGGAGGCGATGAAAACGGAACCCGGTGTCTTAGGGTATATCTGGGCCACCTTGTCACTGGGGGATATAAATATGACGATCTGGCCCACGAGGTTGGGGGAGTCTCGAATTTGAGACAGTAAAATATGGTCATGAGTCCCGCGGGACTCGGACCTGAGAAGGGCTACCCTGGCGAGGGCCAGCAACAATTGTAAACAACAAACCCATCCTCTCGTCAGAAGGATGTTACATAAGGACTGTGAAAGCAAGTGTTCTGTTAAAAATAAATTGCTGGTCGTGAGTCTCAAGAGTTTTGTCGCCAAGAGGAATTGATTGGCGACAAACCGCCAGTCGTAAAATAACTTTGACTGTGACTAATGCTTCAGGCGGGGTCGAATATCACCACCGCAGCCCTGCAGGTTGCAGGAGGCGACGAAAACGGAACCCAGTTCCTGGGGGTATAAATACGGAAACCTGGCCCTCCAGGTTGGGGGAGCCTCGAATCTGAGACAGCAAAATATAGTCATAAGTCCTGCGAGACTGGGGCCCGAGAATGACTGCGCTGGCGAGGATCATCAGCAATTGTAAACGACAGACCAATTCTCTCGTTAGAGAGGCTGCTGCAGAAGGACCATGAAAGCAAATGTTCAGTTTAAAAAAAAATTGCTGGTCGTGAGTCTCAAGGGGTTTCTCGCCAAGACCAACTGATTGCAGGTAAACTAACTCTGACTCTTACGGTTTTAACACATTTACTCGCCGTGAAGACTTCATACTTTAAGACACCAATCTGTAGACCCCCACTAACATTAGCTCTTATGTTCCAAATACACACACTAAGAAAACGTACCTGTAAAGACGTCAAAGTAATCTCTCACGCTGTCATTATCAGATATGCTGACATACCACTCACGTACATTCCATTCTAAAATGTAATTCACGAATCCACGCAGCAGACTCCTTTCTTGTAAGGAGAATGTTTATTGTTGTGTTCAGAAGCGTCCACCAGGTGTCTCTGTCCCATGCTAAATATATTCCGTGTCTAGCCTTCCACCTTATTTCTTTAAGGTCAATTTCTATACCATAGGGACAGGACGGATGGNGTGCTTGGTTGAGACACTCTGCCACAAGCCGGAAGGTCTCGGGTTCGAATCCTGATGAGGTCATTTGATTTTTCAATTTACCTAATCCTTCCAGCCGCAATATGACCCTGGGGTCGACTCAGCCTCTAACAGAAATGAGTACCAGGAATCTTCCTGGGGATAAAGGGCGGCCAGCGCGTAAGGCTGACCTCACAGCCATCTGTGAGCCGATTGTCTAGAATATGTGGGAGCCTCGACGACTCAGAACCCTATGGGTCTCCACGGCCTATTACAGAGATAGCTTCACCTTTTCTATATTAATGTGGTGTGCGCCTAGGGCCAGAATAACTGGAATCAGAACGCATCCATTGTTAAACAACGTTTAGGAATTCCTACGCAGCGAAGCCTAGGAAATCGTTGTCCAGGAAATGAAAGTTTAACAGTGGAGTTTCCACCTTTACAAACGAATTGTTTGAGGCAGCGTTTGTATAGCAGCGGGCGAAATGAACACTTCGACAGTCCGAGTGCAAGTTATACTCGTAAGAGTCCAGCGTCGGCCAGAGACCAACAGAGTTTGTATTCGACTTTAGCAGGAGTGAGTCCGTATCCGACAAGGGACCAAGGACAGTTGAGCTCCGACCAGAAGACACTTCACCAAGATCAGCGGTGCAAATAATTGTAATAGTGAAGAAGAAACGTCTAAAGGACGTTATAAGTGTGAGTGTAAAACTGACTGTCCAATAAATATTCGTTCAAATCCGAGAACCCACACAAATTTCTTGTCGCGTTGCCTAGCAAAGACGCGACATTACATTGCCATCTACGCCTAAGTCTTAAAAGGAGTCTCTTTCCTTAAGGATTCAGTACGTAAAGATCCGTCCATATTACTGGTGCTCGTGCGTCAGAAGCTTACTGCTGCCGGAAAATCAGGATCTGGAGCTGATATCTGTTGTGAAGAAATGCGAAGGCTTTGTATGCAAACCAGTTTGGGCGTCCACTTCAGCTCCGGCAGCAGTAAGCTTCTGACGCACGAGCACGAGTAATGTGGACGGGCCTTTATAGCTAAATGAAAGAAACCGTGATGAATTAACTAAATCATGCAACTGTGTAGGGTATCAACATAAACGCTGTATTGACGTAAGAAATAGCATGTTCATGTTGTTTCAACGGCAGCCATGTGTAAGAGGGGGTACAAAATCGTTCTGCTGCGTCTAGAGCCAAGATTCTTCATGATACTGTAGTCTTCTCTCTTCAAAGGGCTTCATTTGGATTCCCACTCTGGTACTAGCCAAGGAAGTTTGTCACAGCAAGCACCAGTATTACACCGAATCCAATACAAGTCCCTTTTCTTGAAGGGGGATTCGATATTCGGTTTTCTTGAACTTTTCTCTTTTTCTTGTCTTCATTTCGCGTCCGAATTGTCTATTCTCCAGCTGCCGTCCTATCACCCTTTCGCAAACAATACAGCCTTTCTTACCCTGTCTTCACACTTGCTCGCTATCCCTGACAGTCGAACAGCGTTCTACTTCTCATTAGACCGCAACGAGGGCAGGACATGTCGATGCAACAGTGGCACAAGTGTATTAAGAGAGGAGACGTGTCATAAACACAAATATCGCCGAAGCAAGTTGTCCCAACTGAGTTATATCTTATAGAGTACGGCAGTTAACACACGCATCAACTGCTTTATCATTCAAGAACTCTCAAGTTTACCGATCTCTGTGAATTTCATTTGATTCTCACAATAAATAGCTATTATTTCCCTAAAAACATTATGGAAATAATCCTTATACTGGGGATGCAGTGCGTTCTCTGAGGCTGAAAATTAATTTCTAAATATTATTTCAATTATGGATGATTTGAGGGTCTCACGGACTGAATATGAAGAATGTCGCCTTCTGGGATTGGGAACCTTGTAAATCTTGTGTTACCGGACGTTTCAGAGCAACTTATCGCTTTCATCTTCAGGGTAGAAAAATTCGCAAGCGAGGAACTTGCTTGGGCAGGTGGCTGCAGATACGTTCATCCGAAACGTCGGTTCACACACGATCTACAAGATGCCACATCCCAGACGACGGCATTCTTAATATTTCAATTAATTTGACGCACTTTTACGAAACCACAGCAGGCACTGAACCTGTTCCCGTGGTGTTAACATCGTTACTCAGTTCGGCAGAGGTCATCAGTGGCACGTGCGCCTAAGACGGGCATAAAAATACTTTGAGAGCTTTCCTTTCCGATGACACAAACCGGATACGTGTATGATGATTAGTTTTAATTTTTGATAACTTTCATCCGGACACTCTGTATATACCAATTAGGAAAGAGAAAAATAAATCCCAATGTTCAGCTCTTTTAGGGCTTCAAAAGTACGAACTTCCCGTGTTCTTGAGAGCATATACGGCAATATCAACTCTGTTCATATTCTTACATTTCCACATAATTCCAGGAATTCTCCAGCCTGACCGCCTCTTCTCTTCGTTTTCCTGTAAACAGAGGGACATTCAGCTACGAGGAAAACTGTTTCGAAGGGCACCAACAAGCAGAAGCTCATAACGTGAGGAAGTATAGTACAGACCCGGGAGACATTCAGACAAGAAACAAGAGTAAAAGGAAGGGGGAAGGGTGATAGAATATAGAAAATGAAAGGCAAGAGACACGAAGGAAATTGTGTAAAGGTTCACACTGAGCGTGAGAGAGAATTCCAAACCAGTTCACCAGCAGCCTATCCAAAGGACTGCGTGTAACCACATTCATAGGGCCGCTCCATAGCTCAAGCGGTTGGTCGCTGGCTTCCCACCGCGACGGCCCGGGTTCGATCCTGGGTCTGGTCAAGTGGGATTTGTGGTGGACAAAGTGGCGCTGGGGCAGGTTTTCTCCTAGTACTTCGGTTTCCCCTGCCAATCTTCATTCCACCAATTGCTCCACAATCATCCTCACCTATTATCTGGGGCTGGTACAACAGGCCAGAAGTGGCCGCAGTACAAGGGACTCAGTCCCACCCCACTAGCAATAAGAAAAACACATTCGTATGTCAGGAATCTTATCGAGTTGCACTGTTATAACTGCCTAATCTGAATGTATCATGGTGACCAAATTTGTGAAAATGAGGTGGGCAGGCCATTATGCATGCACGGGACATGAACAATTCTTCTAGCAAAACCTGGAAGAAATAGAACCTTCAGCAAACGGTGTGTAAAATCGTAGAATAGATTCATCTGGCACAGGATAGGATTCTGTGACGCGCACTTGTAAACGTGGTAATGACCTTTCAGTTTCCATAAATGACAGAAAATCTCTTCATGGATGCAGGAATGTCAGCTTATCGAGGACTCTGCCCCACAAAGAATGCTAATTCGGTGGCTAGCCATAGCTTTAAAGTCAACGCCCAGCGGTGAGAGTGAGCAGACAGGGCAAATTCTGGGTTTGCGTGACGAATAATAATGGGTTCTGGATTTGATGATTGGGTTTCTGGGCACTTCTTTACAATTACAATCAGTTATAACAGGTCACACATTGAATTCCTTCTGAAAGACGTCTGCCTGATGAATCTCCACAAAGAATCTCTCACAAATCTCGGACCGACCCCTACTACTCTCGATTTCTTCTTATTTCACATTGCGACTGGCGGCCAGTCAGTCAGTCAGTAAGTCTTGGTGTCGAGCCCCAGACATTTATTACTGTTGAACGTTACGGTTCTGTTTTTTGTGGGGCGTCCTCACTAACGGGAGCACGGGTCTGTGTTTTCTTACATGCTACTGGCCCTTGCCAGCGCAGTCTTTCTCGGGTCCGAGTCCCTTGGAACTCGCGACCGTATTTTACTGTATCAGATTTGAGACTTATTTGAGACTTCCCTTTTCGTCGCCTCCTACGACTCGCAGGGTTATGGTGGAGGTATTCGATCCCGCCTCCACACGGGTGTGCTCTTGAATTCAAGTCAAGAGCTTTTAGGCCGTTTAGACGTTGCTTAGCAAATGGTCATATTCCATCAGAGTATTATGTCCTGGGACAGTGATCCGTACCATAAAACCTGGCAATGTAGCAGCTTCTTGAGTTTATTTAATAGAGATGCTGTTTTGTGCTGCTGTACTGCAGATCCATACAGACAGTATAGTATTCCTAGACACGTGCACTTTCGTGATTTATAACGTCTTTTGGAGCATATGCTTGTTTTAACACAGTAACATCTGAATTTCAAACGCAGATATATAGATGTAGAACCAGAGATGGCCAATATTGCACCACTGAGATAACATATGGGTGTTAACACAGGAAAGCAAAGCTTGTTACGCCATTGCTACAAGAAGTATGCCTGATGACGCAACAGAAGGTTGTTTTGCCGCCTCACACTTCAGTAACTATAGGCTCGCGGGATGGAGCAGAAAGTCGTGAATCTCTCCCAGACCACAGACCCAGAATCTGATTCGAGAGTTGAGAAAATCGATAGAACCTCAGACAGTTTTCGGGATCGAAAACTAGTCCTCACAGGAATGTTGGCGACGTACGAAAATAATGTTTTGGTCTACAAAAGTGTAATTTTTTAATTCGCTTAGTGGGGGGTGGAGTCCAACTGGGTCCAGTCGACACGTCGGCCATTGATTGGCCTACTGTAGCCTGTCCCGGGTGATTATGATGATGGAGAATTTGGTGGAATGAAGATTGGCAGGGAAAACCGAAGTATTCGGAGAAAACCCGCGCCAGCGCCACTTTGTCCACCACATATCCCACTCGACCAGACCCGGGATCGAACCTCGGCCGCCATGGTGGGTACGAAAGTGTATATTACATAAGTTTTTGACCGATAACACAGAGTGAAATTCAATTATATTCGAACGTGTTACGTATTTAAAGCACACATCACGAAAATTTGTAAGCCAGTTTGTTATGACAGGGCACAGTTAGTGACGAATGAGATTGGAAGATTTCATGAATGATCTTGAAATAAAATTCCGACATTTACCCGAAAAGACTGAGGGAAAGAACGAAAATTCTCAGTCACAATAGCTAATACCTTGGCAATGACTCGAATTCAATTCCTCGCTAACAGACATCCGTTACGCCGGTCTGTTTGGCACACATGAGGTGAATCAACTGTCATCTGAAGCTGATTGATTCTCAATAATCCGAAGGTTAACAGTGTACGGTATAGACAGGGACTTAACCAGGACCAGCCGACGTTCCTTTCGCAGCGTCTGAGAACTACTGTAATTCTGGAGATATATTTCTAGTACAAGTCAGAGCACGTTTACATTCAAAACGATAACGTGATTACTGACATGCGCATAGCTAACTCCATCGAGCAGAGAGACCTCGGGTAACTAACAGTTATTTAGTCACTCAAATAATACCTAGCAGTTTACGAAACCCAAAGGTTTATTACTGTGTGTTCACAAACTCCTGGCACTGGATCCAATTATGAGTCAAATAAATCTATTCCACCCTCTTGCCTATTAATTTCAAATTAATTTTAATACTGTCCTCGAGTTCAGAGCCGGGATAGCGCAGTCGGTATAGCGACTGGATATGGGCTGGACGACCGAGGGGTCGGAGATCGAGTCCTTGTAGGGTCAAGAATTTTATCTTAATCGCAGAGCCCAGACAAACCCAGGCTCCTATCCAATGGATAAAGGGGCTCTCTTCCCGGGGGTAAAGCGGCCTGGGCGTGAAGCTAACCACTCACCTTCAACTAGTGCAGAGGTCAAGTAAACGTGGATCTATATATCCACTCCCTAATACATCTTCATGATGTAGTGCTTAATTAGTTAAGCACAGAGACAGCTTTACATTTACCATTACAAACTGTTAACCTAGTCCTATAGGCCGTACTTAATCCTTTCCAAAGGGCCGCGCCATAGCTCAAGCGGTTAGTCGCTGGCTTCCCACCGCGGCGGCCCGGGTTTGAGCCCGTGTCAATCCCTATGACATTTGTGGTGGACAAAGTATCATTGGAGTAGATGTTCTCCGAGTATTTCGGTTTCCCCTGCCAATCTTCATTCCTCCAATTGCCCTACGATCACCCTCACCTATCATCTGGGGCTGGTACAATAGGCCAGAAGNTTTTCCTCTAGTGTACCGACCGAAACTCTGTATGCATTTCGTGTCTCTCATGCATTCTGTATGCACTGCCCAAATATTCCGCCGTAACTACGAAACATTGGCGAGAAATACGAATTACGAAGCTTCTAGTTCTACAGCTGTCTCCTTCCCTTTGTCGATGCCTCTCAGAACCAAATATTCTCCTTAGCACCTTGCTCTCGAAAGCTTTCAGTCTATATACCTCCCTTATGTGGTTTATGGGTATACAAAACAACAGGCAGAATTATAGTTTCATTCCGAAATAATGATCGCTATATGCTGTTATGGCCTGCTTCCCATCAAGTTCGTTCAGCACACTGACGTCCAGTTATTAATGTAAAACTACGTCAGGGCCATTACTGCAGCGTTCTTGCGACCGCCTATACTGTACTGCCTAGGCTGTCCGCTGCACACGAGCGTCAGAGAAGTTGTCGCCTATTCACGGCGAAGCCGTTGGCATTGCATGTGGGCCAGCCATGACGCAGGTCTGCATTAAGATACAACAGGAATTCAATCACAGTTTACCATATTTTTATGTTCCCCACCGTGTCATTAAACCCAGATCAACGAACGTATAACCTCTTCCTTCTCCTGTCAGATGTGAGGTTATCGCGGTGCTGAATACTCCTGTGTCGTGATGTGTAAGTCGCCGTGTTGTAGCCTGATAGGTGAGGGTCAGTGTTTTGGAGAAGCATACCAGGGTTTAATAAGAGAAGACTGAACAATGACTGTCATTTTCCAGGTTTACTGTGCATGCCAATTTGTTTTAAAGGTGGTAAATGGGAAGAATAAAAATTATAAATACTTGGTGGTTTTAGTCCGCAAGGGAACTATACCGACCGAGCGACCGCCGCTTGTCGGCGAAGTTAGTACCAACTTTGGTGGATAGAGGGTGTCGGGTGGTCAGCGCAACGAATCCCCACGGCCGTTAATTTAGGTTTTCTAGACCGGAGCCGCTATTTCCTTGAAATAGCTCTTAAGATATCATGACCAGGCCCAGAACCACTACATGTAATTATACAAATTAATACAATCTCGGGTAAGATCAAAAGTGAGGAACAAATGTTTACGCACTACACAACAGCCCACAAAATTAAGATGTGAAATGTCTCCGGGCACAAGAAAGCATCCCATAATTTGAAGATGGCGTGGGAATAAACATTATTTGAGATGACACAATTGCCGTGGACTGGACGGTCTTCTGAACGACTAAATTAAGGTTCGGTTCAGCACACTGAGACATGCAAGGCGGATACTGAAGGCCACACTCCAAGATAACATATTTTTTTAATTCCACGAATAATTGTTATTAATCAGATGACACTAATTGTAATTAGTTTCACATATAAATATATATTAAATCTGACATTTTGTATAACAACACAGAGCGGCCCGAACAACAGGACGACACTCAAGAGTTCCATTCTTCAAACAAGAGAACCATGACGCGGTAGACACTCAGCTTCCTTTATACATAGGCAGTAGAAAGGACATGAACCAAATTGGTTCTCAGAATGTTAGCAAAATCTTTTCTAAACCACATTTGTAAACAAACTAATTATAATAATTTACTAATATTTTAATATATTCATGCATGTTGCTGTAATTGTTAAAGGCACAGATTTTACATTCATAACATTGTAATGATATTGTATGTAAAGTAAGTAAAGCTATCTGTTGAGGCTCAAATTTGAGACATGAGCTTGTAAGGCATTACCCAAAAAGTACGCGACTTGCGAAAAGCGTTTCACAGTTATTACAGTAATCTGTAAACACCGGGACAGGCAAATAGGTTAAGAATGTTGATGATCAGCAAGTATGTGTACCCGCAGTAGCAAGAAGCTTGCCTCACTTGGTCACTGGAGTATCGTAATAGTACCGCATACACAGCGAGGAGACGCCATGGGCCCTCCCACAACCACCAATAAGAACCAATTAGAATGTTACTGTGAGGATTGAGGACACTGAGGAGGAGTTACCTACCCTCTGTCGTCAACGCTGAATCAGCGAATTAAAACTATAAATTATGGAATTCCGGGGGAATTAGGAGCATGTTCTAACACAGAATATTCAGTTGTCAGCCGGAGGCGCTATTCAATATGGGTCTGACGAGTGCTGGAAGCCAGCCGGCATTCTTCTATGTCAAGTAAGTCTCTTTACGCATAACAGCCATGTTGGTTAATTATATTGTTGATGATGTTATTGTTGATAAGAGTATTGGGTGATTTCAAGGTGCAAACTCAAGTGTACCCAGTGAACCCTAAGGGGAGGATACTAGAATCATGTAATTGCCTAGGATGTGAGTCAGGCAAGAAGAGTTTTATAGTGTATGTGTTAAGGTTATGGTTAGCTGGTAGTGATAGATATAGTATGTGGGAATTTAATATATATATATATATATATATATCTAAGGGTAGATTATGTTCAGAGGAAACTTTAAGAAGGATAGTATAGTCGTATATAATGAGTAGTAAGAAATGTACAGGAAAAAGATTCATGTTAAACGAGGAGGGCTTGCATGTCCTCGTTAGATGAGTCAGAGAGGCTCAAGGCCTCCACCCCTGAAGGGGAGAACTTGAAGAAACAGAACGTGTAGTAAAGACTCTATGTAGTACCGACTGAAGGTCAGTCTTTGTTGATAGTGTAAATAATGTAAATATCAATGTAAATAGATAGAATAGATAGAGTAGGTTGTACCGGGGATTGTGATTCAAGCTCCACAACCACCTTCCTCGAACCATCCAGAAGATCCTACCCCCATGAGAGTTGCAACAGCAGCCGAATGCTTAAGAGGTGCTAAGAATAGACAGGGATAGGCTCCTGCCACACAGGCAGTGTTGGTAGCCTGGATATCAACGCCCCATTAAGATATAATGATAAAGTGTAATAATAATGTATTACGTAGCTACCTGTAGACCATATGAGGAGTGGTCAAGACGGAGCTATGACTATATGCTCAGGGGGTAGTCCCCACGATAGAAAGGACAGATGATAGGTAGAGGCGGGTCAGACCAGACACGCCCGCCCTACGCCAATAATAAGAGGTGACAGAGCCGAAAGGGCCAGCCAACAGTCAACGCTCGACTACGCGCTACCGGCCCTCGGTACTTACAGCACCTTTCTTAGGTCATATAATAGATGGTGGCAGCTTTATGAGAGAAGGAAACCCCGAACAGGAGAATCCTAGCTAAGGGTGAGCTAGGAGTATTGTGTTAACTCCTTGCAGCATAAGCTGGGGTGGCAAGGAGGGGTACCTGCACACCCCCGTCGTCACGACGTTACAAGTGGTACCAGCGTTGCGGCGTAACAGTGGTGGCAGGGAAGGCTAACTCCACGCCCCCCTGCACCACGACATTACACTATCCCTGTAACAGGCCTTTGGGGCCCATAGGGTTGTGGGATGTTGAGGCTTCCACATTTTCTAGACAATCGGCTCATAGATGGTGGCAAGGTTGTCAGCCTTACTCGCCGGCTGCCCCTTCTTTTTCCCCTTGACACTACAGCCCCAGTGGGCCTAGGCTCGTCGCAAGGCCTCTACCTGTACACAAACACAGAAAAACGCACACACACACAAACTAAACATCCATGCCCTGAGTAGGATTCGAACCCACGATCCCGGTTTCCAAGCGAGCGAAGACAGTACATGCCCGGCTGTCCTTTACCTCCAAGAATATCCGTGGTACTCATTTCTGTTAGAGGCTGAGTCGAACCCAGTGCCATGGTGCAACTAGAAGGATTAGGTAAATTGAAAAAATCCAATAACCACATCGGGATTCGATGCCGCGACCTTCCGGCTTGTAGCATATTGCCTCAACCAACTGCGCTACCGCGTGCCTCCTTCATATTGTATGCATGTATTGATATTGACCAAACACATTGTAATAGTAGTTTCTGCCCGTACTGATATATCCTTCTAAAGATGATCGCTCAGACCGACACATGTCAAGGTTGAAAGAATAAAAAGGAAAGAAACATAAAAACATTTTATCAGTCACAATGGACGGAGTTGATTAACCCTTTGTAATATATGTTAAAGTTAAAAAGTTAAAGTTCTGCATAAGTTTAACTAATTAAGCACCACGCCATGAAGACGTATAGGGAGTGGAGGTATGGTTCCACAATTTTTGACTTGGACACTAGATTATTATTAGTATTATTATTATTAGAGGGGGTGGGTTTCCCCATGCACTTAGACCAGTTATTGGTCCATTGTGCGTCCCCCTTTAATTTCTACTGTTGCGTGCTATCAGCCCCGTTCAGGCAACGAGGTCGGCCGTCGGTACCTGATATTTCCCCCATCTACCAGAGGCATTGGAAACTACTTGGGCGGGAAATTGTTGCCTAATTTTGCTCAGAGGGCTCCTAGAGACATGAGGATCTTTTACGTGCCGTAAATCTACGACACGGGACCCACGGCTTAAAAGTCCCTCCCGGAGGACTTGTTCCCTGAAATGTTCCGCCCTTAAAAATTCCAAGACCTCCGCCGGGTCTGAACCCGCGTACCTTGACTCATGAGGTGGCAACGTTACCCCTAGACTACGGAGGCCGCTTGGACACTAGATACAAGTCACTTCTCAACTTTAGTCCTGAGGAAACAGCCCACGGTACCCACTGAAAAGGAGACCGGATGGGACGCAGAACCGGTCTGGACGCTGTGCAGGAAACATATCTTGTCCCTACCGGGAATCGAAATAGCGCCGTTTAGTCCGTAGCCTAGTCGATATATCGACTGAGCTACCCCGGATCCTATAAATATATGTTATGAGGTGCAATATAAAATATATATATATATGATAGTTATCGAAGTTTTTCAAACCGTGGCACAGATCCCTCTAAACTGCATTGTCATGAAGTGCATGACGAAGTTACCGCTGTTTGCGTTATACATAAGGCCTAATTTTATGAACATGCGCAGAAGTTACAAGACGCGACGGTCGAATAAAGGTAAGATCCACAGCAAAAATAATCAATGCGGTACCGACAGGAACCAAAATCTTCAGATGATAATAACCCATTCAATAAAATAAACCAAATCATTCAAAACAAAATAATCCCGACTCCCCCCTAAAAAACCCCCAAGAACAGTAAAAAGAAAAGAAAAATGGAGAAAATTACATAACGATGTGTACTTTTCATAATATAAAATGAGCGGGACATGCAGAAAGCATGAAGGCAATAAGAGAGGCTTACAGAAAACTGAAGACCGCACATCGCTTAGGAAACCGGCGAAGACAAGATGATAATATTAAAACAGACCATAAGGAAACAAAGTGAAAGCGCGTAGAATGGATTCAACTGGCTCAGGATAGGATTCAGTGGTGGACTCTTATGAACAGGTAGGAGATTTATTGAAAGTGTGGCAACCAACAGTTTCTCAAGAAGGAATTAGGCGTATCGATCGGTACAAGGCAGAAGGCAGATCTAGTGATAATTCTTGCGGGAATTTTGGTCGCAGAACAATTTTCCAGCACCCCATAACAGAAGCTTAGATTTCAAGCTACAATTTATAGGAGTTGGCATGATTCTTTTCCCTCTTGCGAACAGAACAGTCTGCACAGGATCTAATGGGCCTCAGCAACATCCATCAAGCGTTTTGTTCATAACACGAGAGTAACTTAGTTCATCTCCCCACCCCAACTAGCAGCAGTACAGAAGAAATAAAAACGTCGAAATAAAATCCTATCATACGAACAATCCATTTCAAGTCTCTCTCTACTAAGCATCGCTATAACAAAACAGGAGACGGTGGAGGGCGGAGCCTTCCTAGAAGCACCAGAAACTAACTCAGAGAAGAAAGTTCACTTCCACAACTTGGAGAAGGCAAGTTTTTGGTGAAACACATAATGCAAAACGGCTTTTGTCGGATTTACAACGTTGGAGACAAGGAACCTCTCCCCGCCGGCACGTCGACCCCACTGCACTACTAACATGTATCAAAAGACTTCCCCCGCCCGAAGAAGAAGTTCGAACTCTAGCCAAAAGCTGTTATGCTTTCTTGGCTAAGGGGACAGAGCTAGGCAGCAGGACAATTGCTGTTTGTAGGACGCGGGTGTGGACTGTTTAGATGTTACTTTAGAACCTGATGTTCATATAATATTTAAGAATTCAGTTCCTACCTCACAGTAAACAAAAAGTGCAACGCGTCTCAATAATAAAGACCAGCCAATTAATGTTGTTTAAGGAAATGATTACTGTTAATTATGAACCTCATATGAAATACATAAATGTTCTCCGTAGCTAAACATTAAATAAGGCCAAAAATACTACAGTCACTCCAAAGCATTAGTATAACGGAACAAATCGACATTAATACAACTCTTCCATTATGAATTCCTCTACAGTGGATAGGCACGAGAAACCGTTTCACTGGATCAGTCCAGTCGCATGCACAGCAATGGGTAACATCTGCTTAAAGATGCGATTTCTGGAGCTACTAAATATTTTTTTTATTGCTAGTGGGGTGGGACTAAGTCCCTTGTACTGCGGCCACTTCTGGCCTATTGTACCGGCCCCAGATGATAGGTGATGATTGTGGAGCAATTGGTGGAATGAAGACTGGCAGGGGAAACCGAAGTACTCGGAGAAAACCTGCCCCAGCACCACTTTGTCCACCACAAGAGCCTCTAAATAAGTACACGTATCCACCTCAATATATTATTATTTCGATATGGAAACGGAATGTGCGTGAAATGTTCAATTTTGCAAGAGCGCTCAGTATCAATATAAGCCTGCCATTAAGATCAGGCCCCCCTCACTTCACAGACATCGTAATCCCTTCAGAATGGAGACCGCTGCGTTACTGAAATGTGAACAGAACATCCATCTTCCAGACTTATATTACTGTGATCTGTCAGACTGCTAACTACGAGACAGTAAGATCATGCAACTTCACGGTCATGACAGCTTCACGTAAAGGGAGGAACAGCGTACTAAGCAACAACACTCTACTGAGTCAACTGTCCTGTGTCGCAGCTGTAGCCAGTTATTTCTATTTGCTCCCGCTTGGATGTGTTTAGAAACAATTTTACAAAACTACACTTTTCCGCAGGCAGACGAACTGCTAATATCACATTCCAGCAAGAGGGTCTCTCCATATTTCTAAATGTTTTGCGGAAGTAACTGAACGCTCAGTTCATGAATAAGTGACTGAATAGACCAAAACCGATTTCTTTGCCTCACCGACCACCGTCCACTAATTGCCTCTCTTGGGGAGTAACGCAGAAGTACAAAGCGACGTTCCTACAACAGTTACAAGGCAGAATATCAAATGTTAAATGTACAATTACCCCACATACGCACGAGAGCAAGTGACCACACCCGGATTACAGGTTAAATGCTCAACAATAAATGGAGCGCATCAAGAAAAATGCATTCTTATCTGTATGTCGGGAGCCGGAAAAGCTCGGTCCGTGTAGCGAATGATTGGACTATAGAGGCGTCGGAGTTCGAGCCCCGGCAGGATCAAGTATTTTCCCTTCTCCACGTAGTCCAGACCGACTCTGGGATCACCCAGCCTCCTCTCCATTAGGTACCGGGGGTTCTTTCTCCGACAGGTATAACGGCTGCTGATGCCGAGATCAAGAAAACGTGGATATATACATCCACTCCCCTATACGTCTTCATGGCGTAGTGCTTAATTAGATAAGCACTGGGAGACTTGACCTTTTTATTTGTACGTCACAGTTCGTTCTGTTGGGTCTACTTTATTGCATTCAACAAAAATTTAAATTTGAATTTCATACGTTCTTTCATCGAAATTCTGTATCAGAGGTATAATTCGATAGGAAATTTCCGTCTCTCGACAAACAACTAACAGCACCAGAAGTTGCTGACCTTATCACCAATTCTATAAACATCTTGTTTGCTCAAAACACAAAGAAAACACGAGCCTTACGAAGAGGCACAGCTGTGGCAGAGATCGTTAGCTGGGCGAGTCTGACCACGGTGTTGGTCGCTATGCAACGCATACCAGCAGTTGCTAGGTTACCGCATCTCACCACGCCTTTTCAACTTATTACATAAGATTTCTTTACTTGCTGACGGAGTTCAGCCTGAGACAAACACTGTGCACAATGCCAGCAAGGTACAGACGGCGACACAAATAACTCTAACACATAAACAAGCGAATAGCGTATGGTTTGAGAGCTCACGACTAAGTAATCTCTTTTTTTATTGCTTAGTGGGGTGGGACTAAGTCCCTTTTACTGCGGCCACTTCTGGCCTATCGTATCAGCCCTTGTCCTTCATTTTAGTGACGAGACAGCAACATGTACTTACTTTTCTCTGTGTTTACTTCTAGACCAACCTCCTTACTAGACTACACGGCGTAAAATCTGAGAAGAAAGCATGCTGCATAGTCAGCGTAGTGAAAAACCTCAAATCCCAAGGAATCAAATCTAATGTTACAAATCGCAACATTAGTCCCGCCTTACCTTTCTGCCCAGACCGCGCCATAGCTCAAGCGGCGGCCCGGTTTCGATCCCGGGTCTGGTCAAGTGGGATTTGTGGTGGACAAAGTGGCGCTGGGGCAGGATTTCTCCGAGTACTTCGGTTTCCCCTGCCAATCTTCATTCCACCAATTGCTCCACAATCACCCTCAACTATCATCTGAGGCTGGTACAATAGGCCAGAAGTGGCCGCAGTACAAGGGACTTAGTCCCACCCCACTAGCAATATCAAAACACCTTTCTATCTATGAGAGAACACAATGCCAATTCGCAACGTAATCGGCTGTAAGACAACATCAGGGCTAGTGAGACAGCCGACACTCAGCAGGACGATTACATATTTAATGTCTCAGAGTGTGGAGCTCTCGCAGTTACAAGCAAGATGTGCATAGAAGTAACACGTTCATCTTCCAGCAGAAAAATGTTAAATTAATCAATATGGCGCTGTCGGGGTATTCTGAACTCGCAGCCGGGCGTGGTTATCTTGCTTCCATGGAAACGGTTTATTCCAAAGCGAAGTAATGTATTTAAGCATTCATGTGCTTAAAGTATGAAGCTATTTTTTTTTCAAAATAAGAGGCCAACAAAAAACTTATATGAGCATAATGGCCGCGCTGTCTAAGTCATGAACCGTCTTCGTCAATTCAAACACTGGTATCGTGGGTTCGAATCCAACTTGAGACATGGATATCTGTATGCATTTGTTCTGTTTGTGCTGTCTTATGTGCAGGTAGCGGTATTGTGACGAGCTGATCCCCCTCCAAGGAGCCCTGCAACTGTGTGAAAGGTGAATAAACTGAAAACGTCGCCAAGATCCAACAGAGGGCTGTAGAGCCAAGGTAGATAAAAAAACTATCCCTGTAACAGGCCATGAAGGCCCATGCGATTGTGAGACGTCGATGCTCCATATTTTTTCCAAAACAATCGACTCAAAGATGGCGGTAAGGTTGTCAGCCTTACGCGCCGGCCGCCCTTGTTCAGGGAACAAGTCCTCCGGGAGGGACTTTAAGCCGTGGGTCCCGTGTCGTAGATTTACGGCAAGTAAAAGAACCTCATGTCTCTAGGAGACCTCTGAGCAAAATTAGGCCAAGTTTCCCGCCCAAGCAGTTTCCAATTGCTCCGGTAGATGGGGAGGGTATCAGGTACCACTGACAGAGGAGGGGGGACCTCTCTGACAGAAAGGGACTAAAAGTATTAGATACCACTGCCATGTAGAGGGTGGAAACCTTGCTGGCAGAAAGGGACTAGGAACCCCTGCCAGAGGAGGGACGACCTCGCTGACAGAAAGGGACTAACTATTAGATACCACTGCCAGTAAGAGGTTGGAACCTCGCTGGCAGAAAGGGGCTGATAGTAAGCACCAGTACCGGTAGGGCATGGAGACAGTAGAAATTAAAGGGGGGGACACAATGGACCAGTAACCGGTCTAAGTGCATGGGTAAACCCACCCCCTCGATACAGAATACAGAATACTTACTTACTCATGGAGCTGAGCCCTTCTTGAGGAGCCGCCAATTCTGCAGTTACTCAAGAATTTCTCACCATTTTATGGAACCCGAAGGTTCATTACCGTGTTCACAAGAGCCCTCCACTGGTCCCTATCCTGAGCCAGATCAATCCAATCAATACCATCCCATCCTATCCCTCTAAGATCCATTTTAATATTTTCCGACCACCTACGCCTTGGTCTTTCCAGTGGTCTCTTTCCTTCTGGCTTTTCTACCAATATTCTATATGAATTCGTCTCCCTCATTCCTGCTACATGCCCTGCCAACCTCATCCTTCTTGACTTGATCATTCTAATTATACTTGCAGAAGAGTGTAGGACAGAATAAAAATCTTGGTCGTAGATCTCGACGAGACCTGAAGCCAAAAATGACTGTGCTGGCGAGGACCAGTAGCAACTTAACCTACCGACCGACCGGGTGCGGCCATGTCCATACAAAGCGAGACGAATGTTGAAATACTGTCAGCGTCATTAAATAAAACTAAGAACACAGCTCGACTTGTCAAAAAGCCACCACAGAGATAGCATGAACCCCACGGCTGTTTACTTTCGTAAAGTTGTCCAGTAAGCGATAAATCTGCTTAGGAATAACGCATTAGCTGAAACCTAAAATTTGTCTAAATAGCATCTAAAACGCAGTTTCTACCTCACAGAAAACTAATCGTGTCTCCAATACGAAGACTAACAGGATAATGAGCAGGGAAATATTTGTTGCGTATTCAGAAAATCGCAGGAAACATATAAATCCATTCTGCTGCCAAAATGTAGAACTATTTTGATGTTAGAAAAGAAAGGTAAGCTTATCCTTGTGCTTAATTAATTAAGCATCACTAAGGAAGGCGAGTGGTCAGCTTCACGCCCATGCCACTTTACCCCCAGGCGAATAACCTCCGGTACCCATTGGACAGCAGGATGGGGACGGGGGGGGGGGGGGGGG